>NC_088397.1:65270700-65364924 GCF_034236695.1 Oncorhynchus nerka | reverse complement strand
TGTCTGCCTCATCATCTGGGTTCTGCCGACTATTCGTGGCTCAGTTGGTTAAGTGACTGTTTCTCACTCCGGAGACCCGGGTTCGTAACTGGGTCCTGACACTTCAGTATTTGCAGATGGCAGACAGAGAGATGGAGAGGGGTGGAAGAGTTCACAGAAAACTCACACACAGTAACCTAACATGCTTGGAAACATTACTGCCATAGACAGTAACCTAACACGCTTGAAAACATTACTGCCATAGACAGTAACCTAACACGCTAGAAAACATTACTGCCATAGACTGTAACCTAACACGCTAGAAAACATTACTGCCATAGACAGTAACCTAACACGCTAGAAAACATTACTGCCATAGACAGTAACCTAACACGTTTGAAAACTGCCATAGACAGTAACCTAACACACTAGAAAACATTACTTCCATAGACAGCAACCTAACACGTTAGAAAACATTACAGCCATAGACAGTAACCTAACACGTTTGAAAACTGCCATAGACAGGAAACTAACACGTTAGAAAACATTACTGCCATAGATAGTAACCTAACACGTTTGAAAACATTACTGCCATAGACAGTAACCTAACACGTTTGAAAACATTACTGCCATAGACAGTAACCTAACACGTTAGAAAACATTACTGCCATAGACAGTAACATAACACTCTAGAAACATTACTGCCATAGATAGTAACCTAACACACTAGAAAACATTACTTCCATAGACAGTAACCTAACACTCTAGAAACATTACTGCCATAGACAGTAACCTAACATGTTTGAAAAGATTACTGCCATAGACAGTAACCTAACACTCTAGAAACATTACTGCCATAGACAGTAACATAACACATTTGAAAACATTCCTGTCATAGACAGTAACCTAACACGTTTGAAAACATTACTGCCATAGACAGTAACCTAACACATTTGAAAACATTACTGCCATAGCCAGTAACCTAACACGTTTGAAAACATTACTGCCATAGATAGTAACCTAACACGTTTGAAAACATTACTGCCATAGACAGTAACCTAACACTTAAAACATTACTGCCATAGACAGTAACCTAACACGTTTGAAAACATTACTGCCATAGATAGTAACCTAACACACTAGAAACATTACTGCCATAGACAGTAACCTAACATGTTTGAAAACATTACTGCCATAGATAGTAACCTAACACTCTAGAAACATTACTGCCATAGACAGTAACCTAACATGTTTGAAAACATTACTGCCATAGATAGTAACCTAACACGTTTGAAAACATTACTGCCATAGACAGTAACCTAACATTTGAAAACATTACTGCCATAGATAGTAACCTAACACGTTTGAAAACATTACTGCCATAGACAGTAACCTAACACTCTAGAAACATTACTGCCATAGACAGTAACCTAACACTCTAGAAACATTACTGCCATAGACAGTAACCTAACACGTTTGAAAACATTACTGCCATAGACAGTAACCTAACACATTTGAAAACATTCCTGTCATAGACAGTAACCTAACACGTTTGAAAACATTACTGCCATAGCCAGTTGCCTAACACTCTAGAAACATTACTGCCATAGACAGTAACCTAACACGTTTGAAAACATTACTGCCATAGCCAGTTGCCTAACACTCTAGAAACATTACTGCCATAGACAGTAACATAACACATTTGAAAACATTCCTGTCATAGACAGTAACCTAACACGTTAGAAAACATTACTGCCATAGACAGTAACATAACACATTTGAAAACATTCCTGTCATAGACAGTAACCTAACACGTTTGAAAACATTACTGCCATAGATAGTAACCTAACACGTTTGAAAACATTACTGCCATAGCCAGTTGCCTAACACTCTCGAAACATTACTCAGTCCTGGATTAAGTTTTAGTTGTAATTTTCATTAATGTTTCCAATGTTTTAACACTCAAAAAGTGGAGTGGAAAGAAAAGGGAAGAAAAGAAAGACAAGAAAGAAAAGAGGGAGGAGGAGATAAACACGTTTTATAAAGTGATATAAACGATGGATGAGGTAAACAGAAACTTGGCTCAGGACACCAAGAGATTACCGCATAGCTTAGAGGTCTATTCACACACACATGCCTCACTGAGATGTATGTTTTTTATTACTTTGGTACTATTTTCACAAGTATATGGTGAATTTTAAAAACGTGTAATGCAGTCAGTCTTAAATTAAAAACCTTTCATTGTGCATTTATTTTGTTTGTAAACATCTTTCACCACACAACCACTGATATACACACACCAATATAAGTTTACTATGAAATATAATGAGTATTGTATTAATATTGTATTACAGCACTGTAGGAGCTGGAAAAACAAGCATTTCGCTACACCTGCTGTAACATCTGCTAATCTTTGTACACGACCAAAAAACTTTGATTTGTTACATAACAGTCATCATCATAGTAGTACATTCGAGTACATATCATACTTTTTATGTTTGGTATTTGGTATTTTGGAATGTTGGTCCACAGAAAACATGAAACATGACATAATACAGAACATTAATAAACAAGAACAGCTCAAGGACAGAACTACATCAATTTACAAATGGCACACATAGCCTACATATCAATACATACACATAAACTATCTAGGTCAAATAGGGGAAAGGCGTTGTGCCGTGAGGTGTTGCTTATCTGTTTTTTGAAACCAGGTTTGCTGTTCATTTGAGCTATAAGAGATGGTAGGGAGTTCCATGCAATAATAGCTCAATAAAAACTGTACACTTTCTCAAATTTGTTCTGGATTTGCGGACTGTGAAATGACCTCTGGTGGCATATCTGGTGGGGTAAATGTGTGTGTCAGAGCTGTGTGTATGTTGACTATGCAAACAATTTGGAATTTTCAACATATTAATATTTCTTATAAAAAGAAGAAGTGATGCAGTCAGTCTCTACTCAACTCTTAGCCAAGAGAGACTGGCATGCATAGTATTTATATTAGCCCTCTGATTACAGTGACGAGCAAGACATGCTGCTCTGTTCTGGGGCAGCTGCAGCTTAACTACGTCTTTTCTTGCAGCACTCGACCACACGGCTGGACCATAATCAAGATAAAACAAAACTAGAGCCTGCAGGACTTGCTTTTTGGAGTGTGGTGTCATAAAACCAGAGCATCTCTTTATTACAGACAGACCTCTCCCTATCTTTACAACCATTGAATCTATGTTTTAACCATGACAGTTCACAATTACATTTTAGTCATTAGCAGCCGCTCTTCTCCAGAAAGACTTACAGTAGTGAGTGGATACATGTTTGTTCTTTTTCCTGTACTGGTACAATCTACGGTAAAACCAAGTAATTTAGTATTCTCAACTTGTTTAACAGCTGAGTTACAGAACTTAGGGAATTATTTGTACCAAATACAATGCTCTTAGTTTTAGAGACGTTCAGGACCAGTTTACTACAGGCCATCCCTTCCAAAACAGACTGCAACCTTTTGTTAAGGGTTTCAGTGATTTCATTAGCTGTGGTTGCTGATGCGTATGTGGTTGACTCATCAGCATACATAGACACACATGCTTTGTTTACTGCCATTGGCAGATCATTGGAAAAATAGAAAAGAGTAGAGGGCCTAGAGAGCTGCCCTGCGGTACACCACACGTTACATGTTTGACATTAGAGAAGCTTCCATTAAAGAAAATTATCTGTTCTATTAGATAGATAGCTCTGAACCCAAGATATGGCAGATGTTTAAAAGCCATAACACATACGTTTTCTCAACAACAGGTTATGGTCAATAATGTCAAAGGCTGCACTGAAATCAAACAGGACAGCTCCCACAATCTTGTTATTATCAATTTCTTTCAACCAATCATCAGACATTTGTGTCAGTGCAGTACATGTTGAGTGCCCTTCTCTATAAGTATTCTGAAAGTCTGTTGTTAATTTGTTAACAGAGAAATAGCATTGTATTTGGTCAAACACCATTTTTTCCAACAGTTTGCTCAGAGCTGGCAGCAAGCTGATAGGTCTGCAGTTAGAACCAGTAAAGGCTGCTTTACCACTCTTGGGTAGCGGAATGAATTGGTCTTCCCTCCAGGCCTGAGGACAAACACTTTCCTCTAGGCTCAGATAAAAAATATGACCGAAAGGAGTGGCTATAGAGTCAGTTACCATTTTCAGTAGCTTTCCGTCTAAGTTGTCAATGCCAGGAGGTTTGTCATTATTGATCGATAACAATAATTTTTCCACCTCTCCCACACTAACTTTACAAAATCCAACTTGCAATGCTTTTTTTCATTATTTGTTTTTTAATACATGAGTCCTGCCTAAGTTTGCCCACTTTGCCAATGAAGTAATCATTAAAATAATTGGCAACATCAAATGGTTCCATCATTCTTTATATCATCGATCTTGGCTTCATAATACAGTTTATTATTATTTTTGTTGAGTTTAGTCACATCATTTCTCAATTTGCAGTAATTCAGCCAGTCAGATGTGCAGCCAGACTTATTAGCCACTACTTTTGCCCCATCTTTTTCAACCATACAGTTTTTAAATTCCTCATCAATCCATGGAGCCTTAACAGTTCTAACAGTCTGTTTCTTAACATGTGCATGTTTATTAATAATTGGAAGAATACATTTTATAAATTCATAAAGTTCAGCGTCTAGATGCTCCTTATTAATCACATCAGACCAGCAAAGATTTTTAACATCATCCTCATAACTCACAGCAAACTCTTTTGTATAATCTCTTAAATACTATTTTAGGCCCAGCTTTCGGAACTTTGTCTTTCCTGGATATAGCCACTATATTGTGATCACTGCAACTAATGGGTACGGATATAGCTTTAGAACAAAGTCCTACAGTATTAGCAAAAATGTGATCAATACATGTGGATGATCTTGTTTCTGTAGTATTTGTAAACACCCTGGTAGGTAGATTAATAACCTGAACCAGATTCCAGGCACTGATTACAGTGAGAAGCTTATACTTTACAGACATATATTTTAATCATGTAGTTCTCAAAAGTAATATGAGCATTGCATTGTAAAAGGCAATGACTTAATATGAACAATGTGAAACATGTATTTCTAGATGAATAAGTTTGGTGAAAAAGTGTGTGTAGGATTTTGTGTGTTGTACTTAGAGTTTTGAAAGAACTGCCTTTTTGATGATCTGTTTTGAGGTTTGTACTAAGAGTTGTTAAAATATACCACATACTGGTGAAAATTGCATCAGTGATGCAGGGTATTATTTGTGATTGATGAAAATGGTAAATATTCACTGTAAGGGGTCCAACTACCTGTGTTGCGAAGGGAACACTAGTGTTGACTGAGAGTTTCACATTGAAAAGTTCAGGGGTTACACAATAACATGCTAGAGTACATGCCTCACTAACCGGTGCGACAACATTTTTTTGTGACGTATCCGTAAATAAGAACAGGTGTCCCTCTTGTGAAGCAGTAAACACTGAGAGGATACCTGTAAGGCACAAATTGTTTTGTGTGGGCAGTTATTGTGCAATTACAAAGAAGGAAATTAAATCAAAGCTTTAAATACATATTGGAACCATTTCAATTATAATAATAATATTGCGATATATCATCAAAAATAATATCCTGATGTATAACTGTATTATAAAACCTGAACAGGTAAATTGTTTTTTATTAACCAAAAATAATGCATTTTCTACAAGGGTGTGCATCATAATTCAATTAAGGTCTTTACCAGAAATCACTAAATTATCAATCATTAAAAATAAATTTGTGTCACGTAACAAGAATTAAATGATTCAGATAAATATGCTACAGTCACAAACATCTGAGCATTAGAATAGTCATGCCAGGAATGTCAACCCTCACATGCACACGCACACACACACAGACAGACACACACACACATACATACACAGTTCCAGGTGATAGAAAACAAGCTTGAAGAGATTGAGGAAAATCCAAGCTTCAGAGATACCTGAGAAAGTGTTGTGATAGGTATATTTTTATGACATGGCAGTTATCGTTATCTCTGAACCCTGATATGAGTTTATGGCACACAGGGCCTTGTAATCTTGAGCTCTGTGCCACATCCCCGATGGCTAAGACAACAAAGCACTACCTGACCAGTGCTCATGGTCACATATAGGACAATTAATCAACCAGTCCATCAATCGAATTATATTTCATTAAATTTGACTGGAGCCGACCTGTTACATATAGGACCAGCTGTCCCTCAGTAAATAAAGTGTGAGTATTCTAACATGCAGATTCAACTCTGGTCCATTGTGTAATAAACAATTTATTAACATGTAAAAAAAAAATGGATCCATGCAACATTTACCAGCAATGAATGAATTGTTTACCAGATATTGATGAGGAGTTATAGATCTCTAGAGAATACATTGAAATAAGGATAGTGTGCTATGCAGAGGAAATAAAGTATTGATTTGATGCTTTTCAAAATCTACATGAAATATATTTGTACTGTTGTGTGACATGTACAGTATGAGTCTATTTACTTCAGCCTATTATCTTCCATTGACTGTCACCTGATGGGGATCACCTGCGCCCTGACCTGTTGTTTACATGGTTTTCCTCCTGCAATGCACCACTTTATTTACCTACAGCCGGATGACATAATTACAGAGGCAAAGTTCAGCCAGCGTTCGTGGTTGTTTGTGATTCGAATCACAACACCTCACTCTGACATGGAGGCTATACACACTCACACCTGACCCACTATGAATACCAGGTGAATACACTGCATAGATTTGAAAGTATTTTCCAGGAACACTTTTGAGGTGCAAAGTGAGAAAGACACAGAAAAACAGAAAGTAAACATTGTTTTCTTAGACATTTATAGGGAGGAGCTGCTTTTCCTTAACAACTTGCATGGCAAGCGATAACACAGACACAATTGACACAAACACATACAAGCACACTGTTTCGAATGTCGGCTAACTTAAGTCGACTAACGCACAGCAAACAGGTTCAGCACATATGAAACTGGTTTTGTCTCTAGGGTCAGATTCACAACACCGATTTAGGCGAGGACAAGTGATGCCATATTGACTATTTTATGTACACAACTGTGGGATTGGTCCCTCCTAAAAAAAACACGAACCATATTGGGATTATTGACAAAATAATAGGCAACTTTCTTGGGGCGTAAATGAGGTATGCCACAAAATGAGACACTTTGGGCCAATTCCCAAATGACTCCTCATTTTCATAATAGTTTTTTTAAACAGAAATTTGGGCACTGTCGGGGGAAGAGGAAATGACTTGAGAGAAAGTCTAATCAATTTGACGGCAAGCCCAATAGAGGCACGAAACTTACCTTCTTGAGTTTGAGCGCAGGTGAGCTGGAGCCATGGTAGCGCGAAGCATAGCGCGAGCACCTTCCGGAGTCCCCTCATTCCGACAGTTGACACAATTTATCAAACATTACGAGCTGGGAGAGATGTACAATATTGACTACGCTCGACGGTTTCCTCCTGCTCATGAATTGTTAGTCAAATAAATCAATTAAATGTAAACATGTATCCCCTGCTATGTACCGTATCTCAAAGAGAACAGGCTAAATAAATACATTCGGATTTAAGAGTCCCCAATCTTGAACGTTCTCTTTGCAGCAGAAGGCTACTCAGCAGATTCGAATGGATTAAAACATTCATTTAATTTACAGAAAAACTAAACGTAAAAAACTTACTCGTATGCCTATTGACAAAAATATAGGCTAGGATAGAGCGAGTGTATATCGGTTTGGCACAGAGTTTACAATCTTTCAACCTCTCTGGTGTGTAAAATCATCAGTAGTCACTGATTGGACAAGAGACTGTCATTGAACCAACCAGAGACAAATGCGCCGTCTGTAGGCTACTCCAAAACGGTCTGCGTCAAGTCTACAACGTAATACTTGCAACTAATTGTTTATTAAGGAAACGCTCTTCACTCCACTTCTATACTGAAGTGACTGTTTCGTAGCAGGTTAGGAGAATTTACGCAGCAGGCAAGGATAATTAACATAACGGGTTAGGAGACTGGGGTTAAGGTTGCACAGAGGGGGAAACGATTCTTGCATTCTCTCATGTGCGTCACTGAAACACTGTTTTTCTCAGTACATCAAATGAATTCAACTATTTAAATGTTGGTATTCTGTGACAGACAGTGATGAACTGATGATTATCCTAGTAGAGGACCTGCATATGAATATACTGTCTATATGTCATCAGGATGGTTGTCGATTGAACAATGACTCAGAATAGTTCACACACACACACACACACACACACACACACACACACACACACACACACACACACACACACACACACACGCACACACTGAGGGAGAGAAACTGAGTGGATGAGCCAGCTTAACAACTGCTCTCTTGAAACTGGCTCTGCCTGTAACTCCAGTCTGTGTGAGTGTGTTTGTCAGTGACTGAACAGACAGGCACTAATTGAAATCTTTAAGAGTGTATTGACGCACCCATGAGTCAATCTAATGAACATCATTTTAAAAATCCCTATCAAAATCCATTAGTTTAAGCTAGAGAAATTGGTCTGCGTCTCACATCCGCCAATGTCACCCTTATGCATCTGCCTGGAAAGTGGCAGAGGTACAGCTGTTTGTCAGACCAGGAGACATCCCAAAAATTAGTCTTCTCACAGAAACGTCTGTAGTGTCCCAACATTTTGGGCTACAAACTAATGACCACTCTATGGAAAGAAGAGACTCACGAACATGATAGGGTTCTCAATTTTGCTCTACTACCCCCACAAGTGTCTCAGGAGTTATCTGAACATAACCCATACAAATTAAAATCAAATCAAATCTAATCAAATTTTATTTGTCACATACACATGGTTAGCAGATGTTAATGCGAGTGTAGCGAAATGCTTGTGCTTCTAGTTCCGACAATGCAGTGATAACCAACAAGTAATCTAACTAACAATTCTAAAACTACTGTCTTATACACAGTGTAAGGGGATAAAGAATATGTACATAAGGAAATATGAGTGAGTGATGGTACAGAGCAGCATACAGTAGATGGTATCGAGTACAGTATATACATATGAGATGAGTATGTAGACAAAGTAAACAAAGTGGCATAGTTAAAGTGGCTAGTGATACATGTATTACATAAGGATGCAGTCGATGATGTAGAGTACAGTATATACGTATGCATATGAGATGAATAATGTAGGGTAAGTAACATTATATAAGGTAGCATTGTTTAAAGTGGCTAGTGATATATTTACATCATTTCCCATCAATTCCCATTATTAAAGTGGCTGGAGTTGGGTCAGTGTCAATGACAGTGTGTTGGCAGCAGCCACTCAATGGTGGCTGTTTAACAGTCTGATAGCCTTGAGATAGAAGCTGTTTTTCAGTCTCTCAGTCCCAGCTTTGATGCACCTGTACTGACCTCGCCTTCTGGATGATAGCGGGGTGAACAGGCAGTGGTTCGGGTGGTTGATGTCCTTGATGATCTTTATGGCCTTCCTGTAACATCGGGTGGTGTAGGTGTCCTGGAGGGCAGGTAGTTTGCCCCGGTGATGCGTTGTGCAGACCTCACTACCCTCTGGAGAGCCTTACGGTTGAGGCGGAGCAGTTGCCGTACCAGGCGGTGATACAGCCCGCCAGGATGCTCTCGATTGTGCATCTGTAGAAGTTTGTGAGTGCTTTTGGTGACAAGCCGAATTTCTTCAGCCTCCTGAGGTTGAAGAGGCGCTGCTGCGCCTTCTTCACGACGCTGTCAGTGTGAGTGGACCAATTCAGTTTGTCTGTGATGTGTATGCCGAGGAACTTAAAACTTGCTACCCTCTCCACTACTGTTCCATCGATGTGGATAGGGGGTGTTCCCTCTGCTGTTTCCTGAAGTCCACAATCATCTCCTTAGTTTTGTTGACGTTGAGTGTGAGGTTATTTTCCTGACACCACACTCCGAGGGCCCTCACCTCCTCCCTGTAGGCCGTCTCGTCGTTGTTGGTAATCAAGCCTACCACTGTTGTGTCGTCCGCAAACTTGATGATTGAGTTGAGGCGTGCGTGGCCACGCAGTCGTGGGTGAACAGGGAGTACAGGAGAGGGCTCAGAACGCACCCTTGTGGGGCCCCGTGTTGAGGATCAGCGGGGAGGAGATGTTGTTGCCTACCCTCACCACCTGGGGCGGCCCGTCAGGAAGTCCAGTACCCAGTTGCACAGGGCGGGGTCGAGACCCAGGGTCTCGAGCTTGATGACGAGCTTGGAGGGTACTATGGTGTTGAATGCCGAGCTGTAGTCGATGAACAGCATTCTCACATAGGTATTCCTCTTGTCCAGGTGGGTTAGGGCAGTGTGCAGTGTGGTTGAGATTGCATCGTCTGTGGACCTATTTGGGCGGTAAGCAAATTGGAGTGGGTCTAGGGTGTCAGGTAGGGTGGAGGTGATATGGTCCTTGACTAGTCTCTCAAAGCACTTCATGATGACGGAAGTGAGTGCTACGGGGCGGTAGTCGTTTAGCTCAGTTACCTTAGCTTTCTTGGGAACAGGAACAATGGTGGCCCTCTTGAAGCATGTGGGAACAGCAGACTGGTATAGGGATTGATTGAATATGTCCGTAAACACACCGGCCAGCTGGTCTGCGCATGCTCTGAGGGCGCGGCTGGGGATGCCGTCTGGGCCTGCAGCCTTGCGAGGGTTAACACGTTTAAATGTCTTACTCACCTCGGCTGCAGTGAAGGAGAGACCGCATGTTTTCGTTGCAGGCCGTGTCAGTGGCACTGTATTGTCCTCAAAGCGGGCAAAAAGTTATTTAGTCTGCCTGGGAGCAAGACATCCTGGTCCGTGACTGGGCTGGGTTTCTTCTTGTAGTCCGTGATTGACTGTAGACCCTGCCACATGCCTCTTGTGTCTGAGCCGTTGAATTGAGATTCTACTTTGTCTCTGTACTGACGCTTAGCTTGTTTAATAGCCTTGCGGAGGGAATAGCTGCACTGTTTGTGTTCGGTCATGTTGCCAGACACCTTGCCCTGATTAAAAGCAGTGGTTCGCGCTTTCAGTTTCACGCGAATGCTGCCATCAATCCACGGTTTCTGGTTAGGGAATGTTTTTATCGTTGCTATGGGAACAACATCTTCAACGCACGTTCTAATGAACTCGCACACCGAATCAGCGTATTCGTCAATATTTTTATCTGACGCAATACGAAACATGTCCCAGTCCACGTGATGGAAGCAGTCTTGGAGTGTGGAGTCAGCTTGGTCTGACCAGCGTTGGACAGACCTCAGCGTGGGAGCCTCTTGTTTAAGTTTCTGCCTGTAGGCAGGGATCAACAAAATGGAGTCGTGGTCAGCTTTTCCGAAAGGGGGCGGGGCAGGGCCTTATATGCGTCGCGGAAGTTAGAGTAACAATGATCCAAGGTTTTACCACCCCTGGTTGCGCAATCGATATGCTGATAAAATTTAGGGAGTCTTGTTTTCAGATTAGCTTTGTTAAAATCCCCAGCTACAATGAATGCAGCCTCCGGATAAATGGTTTCCAGTTTGCAAAGAGTTAAATAAAGTTCGTTCAGAGCCATCGATGTGTCTGCTTGGGGGATATATACGGCTGTGATTATAATCGAAGAGAATTCTCTTGGAAGATAATGCGGTCTACATTTGATTGTGAGGAATTCTAAATCAGGTGAAAAGAAGGATTTGAGTTCCTGTATGTTTCCTTCATCACACCATGTCTCGTTAGTCATGAGGCATACGCCCCCGCCACTCTTCTTACCAGAAAGATGTTTGTTTCTGTCGGCGCGATGCGTGGAGAAACCAGTTGGCTGCACCGCATCGGATAGCGTCTTCCCAGTAAGCCATGTTTCCGTGAAGCAGAGAACATTGCAGTCTCTGATGTCCCTCTGGAATGCTACCCTTGCTCGGATTTCATCAACCTTGTTGTCAAGAGACTGGACATTGGCAAGAAGAATGCTGGGGAGTGGTGCGCGATGTGCCCTTGTCCGGAGTCTGACCAGAAGACCGCTACGTTTCCCTCTTTTTCGGAGTAGTTTTCTTGGGTCGCTGCATGCGATCCATTCCGTTGTCCTGTTTGTAAGGCAGAACACAGGATCCGCGTCGCGGAAAACATATTCTTGGTCGTACTGATGGTGAGTTGACGCTGATCTTATATTCAGTAGTTCTTCTCGACTGTATGTAATGAAACCTAAGATGACCTGGGGTACTAATGTAAGAAATAACACGTAAAAAAACAAAAAACTGCATAGTTTCCTAGGAACGCGAAGCGAGGCGGCCATCTCTGTCGGCGCCGGAATGAATTAATAGAAGTATGGAGGTAGTTTTGTCCAAAAAAAATAATTTCTGAGCTTTCTTATATCTCCTAGATAATAGGACAGACACTCCCTTATGATTTTTTTTTACTGTTTTTTGCCATTTATGAATGTGTTAATCAATGCGTTTCTATGGGGTATAATATTTTATTCAATATTGTATCAAATCTTTTTTTTTTTTTTTAATCTTTTTTTTTTTCATACATAAAAGGTTCCTAAAATTCCAAATCATATAGTTAAATGATACATGGTATGCTCATCTTGAAACAATTCCATATGTTAGCTTAGTAGAACCCCCCCAAAAAACACCCCAAAATGTTCTTATTTGTGCCATTGCCATAAACCTACTGTTGTTATGCAATGTTAAAAAACGAATAGTAAATATCTCTTTATAGCCAGAGATTCGACCAGGAAGATCTTCTCAAAGATCTTATAATTTCGAAAAAGGACCTCTTGTTTCATCTTGGTTAACAGTGAGGTATGGGGTCAAATACAATAAACAAAGATAGACAGTTAAACACAAGCATGTAGAGGTTGTTTCACAATATCTTCATTCAGCTAGACTAAAGTTGCCTTCATGTTAGGCCAGGCAATGAAACATTTCATAGGCATATGGCAATAACATTTTTGAAATGTTGGCCAACATGAAAAGATGCACAGGTTTATTACAGAAATTACTTAATGTGATTATGTCCTGGCTCTAGGTAAGATGTGATGGAGCACTCTGTACCAGTGGATCCCAACTCTGGTCCTTGAGTACCCCCAACGGCACACATTTTTGCCCCGGACAAACATACCTGATTCAAGTCATTGAGGGCCTGATGATTTAGTTGAATCGGTTGTGCTTGTCAAGGGCTACCATAACAATGTGAACTGTTGGGGGTACTGGAGAACCGCAGCTGGGATCTAGTGTAGATAGAGGGCTATAGCCAATAATACTCTGATTGTTGATTATGTCATCTACTTTAGTTTAATCTGTCACCACATCTGTCAGATACATTTCAGTAACGTTCACACAGAGCCTATGAGACAGGCCATAGAGAAAATTAGTCTATTTTCCTTTGTTTTATTACATCACTTTACAGCTTTACAAGGTAGGGTGTCCATGACACCCCAGATACTTGATAATTAATCAATAAGTCACTAGGTAATTCATCTATTTCCCATTGATTATCATAATTTATGTTCACAGACAACATCACATTTTTGTACCTGTCACGCCCTGAGAGAGCCGTTTTATTTGATTTGGGGTGGGCATTCTATAGTCTCTATTTCTTTGTGTTTGGCCGAGTGTGGTTCCCAACCAGAGGCAGCTGTCTTTCATGGTCTCTGATTGGGGATCATACTTAGGCAGCCCTTTTTCCCTCCTTCAGTGTGGGACCTTGTCTTTGTTTGAGTGCATGTAGTTTGCACGACAAAGCTTTTCATTCGTTGTATTGTTTATTTCTAGGTGGAACATTTAAATAAAAGAATGTACGCCTACCACGCTGCACCGTGGTCTCCTTCCGATGACAAACGTTACAGAAGATCCCACCACCAATGGACCAAGCAGCGTGGTCAGGAGGACTGGACCTGGGAGGAAATCCTGGAGGGAGCAGGACCCTAGACAAGGGCCGGGGAGTATTGCCGTCCGCAGGAGGCGACGTTACGAGGAGTTGGAGCAACAAGGCAAGAACGAGAGGGGGCACACGGGGAGATTGATGGAGTCAGGGTTCAGACCTGAGCCAACTCCCCGTGCTTACCGTGGGGAGCATGTGACTGGTCAGGCAACGTGTTATGCGGTGATGCGCACGGTGTCCCCAGTGAGTAGCCACAGCCCTGTGCTCTGTGCAAGCTCCCCACAGTTGCCGTGCTAGACTGGGCATTCAGCCAGGACGGTTTGTGCCGGCTCAACGCTCATGGCCTCCGGTGCGTCTCTTCGGCCCAGGATATCCTGCGCCAGCTCTATGCACGGTATCCCCAGTTCGCCAGCACAGCCCAGTGCGGCCTGTTCCAGCTCCCCGCACTTGCCGTGCTACAAGGGGTATTCAGCCAGGACGCGTTGTGCCAGCTCTGCACTCCAGACCTCCAGTGTGCCTCCACGGCCCAGCATATCCTGCGCCGGCTCTACGCACTATGCCTCCAGTGCGCCGTCATAGCCCAGTGTGTCCTGTGCCAGCTCTCCACACTCACCGAGCTAAAGTGAGTATCCAGCCAGGATGTGTTGTGGCAGCTTCACTCACTAGGCTGCCAGTACGTCTCCTCAGTCCGGTGAGACCTGTTCCGGCTCCACGTACAAAGCCTCCGGCGACGGTCCCCGGTCCGGAGCCTCCGGCGGTGGTTCCCAGTTCGGAGCCTCCGGCGACGATCCACGCGACGATTCACATTGAAAAAAAACAAACAATGGCCGAACCTTAACAAAAAGCAACCAAGCCAAACCTGAGAAACTCCCCAGTCCTCTCACCCACTATCATACCACCAACTCACCCACCCCCATTCCCAGTGGTGTTGTCCTGCCTGTAGTGCTGAGAGATTAGTGCTTTTTGAGGTCAGTTCGGTTTCGGTTCGATTATTAAAAAATAATCACTCATATTTTTTTCATTGAATGCACTATGCGTTATATTGGTTGAATGCTGTAACAACAAAGAATAAAAATATTAATACAAGTACCATGATGGTAGTGACTGCCCATTACTGCTTATTACTTATTAACCATAATTTATTCACATTACATCACTAATAAATAATAATTAATTAATACAATATTTCAGTTGTTATTACATTTGTTTTATTTGATGACTTTATTATTTCATCCCAAGTCATCATCTCATCTCAAAAGAGCTGCTGCTTAAAGCTGTCTGACAAAATCACTATTTTAGTAGTTCTTAAAAGTAAATTAGGCATACTTTATGACTGCTGAATACCAACTATCAATCACTTAGGTAATGTATTTTCAGGTAGAGATACCTCACGAAGCAACTGTGCATTCTTCGGTCTCTTACATAGCAGGCATAACAGAAACACGTAGGCCTGTAATGGATTATGGTCTTTGTAGTTAATTATCACTTTTTCTGCGTTAAACTATGTAGAACATTGGCCTGTTGGAAAATACAACTCCCTACTATATTCCACAGTTCAGGCTTGATCTGATTTATCTCTAGAGAAACTGCAGCGCAGTGTGCGCATTGAGCTCACAGGAAATACCTGAATGAAATGGAATGGAAGGCCGGTCAATTAGTTGTTTTAAAAAAACTAAAAATAACTGACATTTCGGTTAATTGCTCAGCACTACCTGCCTGGTTCACCTAGTACCTCTCCCACTTCTCACTTCTTGTTCTTCAGTTGGTTGGCCAGCCAGTTCAGTCCCTTGTAGAGGCTGTACCCACTGGTGGTGCATGTGGCCTGGATGTACCAATTACGGTGGCGCAGGGAGTGCAGGCCCATCTTGTCTGTGATCTCAGCCGCGTTCATGGCATTGGGAAGGTTCTGTCAGGGGTCAAAGGTAAAATGTTAGCAAAAGCAGACATGTTGACCCCACAGTCATGGCAGTTATGGGGACAAGGGGGTGATTGATGGGTTGAGTTCAATTTTCTAGTTTGGATTAAGGTCATCTTTCATTACAATTTTCCAAAATCGAGTAGCTGATTCGTTTCTGGGTGCCAAGATTAGGGTAAAGGAGATAGGGTGCAAGCCAGGCAGCAGGCTGTTTGTCTGCCATTTGCACAGTCAGTGTAGTCAGCTCAGCTATCCCTATTGAAACTGTGTCTGTGCCTCGACCTAGGTTGGGCAAAACTAAACATGGCGGTGTTCGCTTTAGCAATCTCACTGGAATAAAGACCTCCTCCATTCCTGCCATTATTGAAAGAGATTGTAATACCTCACATCTCAAAATAGGGCTACTTAATGTTAGATCCCTCACTTCCAAGGCAGTTATAGTCAATGAACTAATCACTGATCATAATCTTGATGTGATTGGCCTGACTGAAACATGGCTTAAGCCTGATGAATTTACTGTGTTAATCTTGGATCTACCCATCCCGCATCCGGGAGAATTGTCATCAACTGACACTAATTAGCATAATCAATTAGCACATCAGTAGATGTAAGAAGGGTTATATACACTGCTCAAAAAAAAGGGAACACTAAAATAACACATCCTAGATCTGAATGAATGAAATATTCTTATTAAATAATTTTTTCTTTACATAGTTGAACGTGCTGACAACAAAATCACACAAAAATTATCAATGGAAATCAAATTTATCAACCCATGGAGGTCTGGATTTGGAGTCACACTCAACATTAAAGTGGAAAACCACACTACAGGCTGATCCAACTTTGATGTAATGTCCTTAAAACAAGTCAAAATGAGGCTCAGTAGTGTGTGTGGCCTCCACGTGCCTGTATGACCTCCCTACAATGCCTGCGAATGCTCCTGATGAGGTGGCGGATGGTCTCCTGAGGGATCTCCTCCCAGACCTGGACTAAAGCATTCGCCAACTCCTGGACAGTCTGTGGTGCAACGTGGCGTTGGTGGATGGAGCGAGACATGATGTCCCAGATGTGCTCAATTGGATTCAGGTCTGGGGAACGGGCAGGCCAGTCCATAGCATCAATGCCTTCCTCTTGCAGGAACTGCTGACACACTCCAGCCACATGAGGTCTAGCATTGTCTTGCATTAGGAGGAACCCAGGGCCAACCGCACCAGCATATGGTCTCACAAGGGGTCTGAGGATCTCATCTCGGTACCTAATGGCAGTCAGGCTACCTCTGGTGAGCACATGGAGGGCTGTGCGGCCCCCCAAAGAAATGCCACCCCACACCATGATTGACCCACCGCCAAACCGGTCATGCTGGAGGATGTTGCAGGCAGCAGAACGTTCTCCACGGCGTCTCCAGACTCTGTCACGTCTGCCACGTGCTCAGTGTGAACCTGCTTTCATCTGTGAAGAGCACAGGGCGCCAGTGGCGAAATTGCCAATCTTGGTGTTCTCTGGCAAATGCCAAACGTCCTGCACGGTGTTGGGCTGTAAGCACAACCCCCACCTATGGACGTCGGGCCCTCATACTACCACCCTCATGGAGTCTGTTTCTGACCGTTTGAGCAGACACATGCACATTTATGGCCTGCTGGAGGTCATTTTGCAGGGCTCTGGCAGTGCTCCTCCTTGCACAAAGGCGGAGGTAGCGGTCCTGCTGCTGGGTTGTTGCCGTCCTACGGCCTCCTTAACGTCTCCTGATGTACTGGCCTGTCTCCTGGTAGCGCCTCCGTGCTCTGGACACTACGCTGACAGACACAGCAAACCTTCTTGCCACAGCCCGCATTGATGTCCCATCCTGGATGAGCAGCACTACCTGAGCCACTTGTGTGGGTTGTAGACTCCGTCTCATGCTACCACTAGAGTGAAAGCACCGCCAGCATTCAAAAGTGACCAAAACATCAGCCAGGAAGCATAGAAACTGAGAAGTGGTCTGTGGTACCACCTGCAGAACCACTCCTTTATTGGGGGTGTCTTGCTAAATGCCTATAATTTCCACCTGTTGTCTATTCCATTTGCACAACAGCATGTGAAATTTATTGTCAATCAGTGTTGCTTCCTAAGTGGACAGTTTGATTTCACAGAAGTGTGATTGACTTGGAGTTACATTGTGTTGTTTAAGTGTTCCCTTTGTTTTTTTGAGCAGTGTAAATACATTTGATTGATTGACTCGCTCCCTGTCATTACTGTCCACCACCAAGATCAGACCTGAGAGAGAGGATTGAGAGCGAGAAAGACAAAGCAAGAGAAAGAGAGAGAGAGAGAGAGAGATGAAGGGCTCATAGGGGGAATGTCATTGCCAAAGTTGAACCTAAGGCTCATCACAATATTTCAGTGAATGGATGTTTGAATGTAGCTCACCCTGTGTGTTCTGGATGTAGCGTCTCCAGAGTGGGTGGATCTTGTCCTGGCCGTCCACGTCTCATAAAATGAAGCGGATGTACTTGTAATCCACTGTCTCCACATTAAACCCTGTGGGGAGGAGCACACTACAGTAGTAACACTACAGCCTTATTGTAAACTAACATTCAGCACAGTATGGGCCATTCCATATTCCATACACCTGACAGAGAACCCGATTCAAAGATGAGGTACAGTAAGTGGAGAACTTGGACTTTAGTGTAAACAGTTCATTGAAATACATGTAGGTGTCCTCTTATCATGTATGCCTGTGTGCAAGAGAAAGGGGGAGTGTGTGAGAGTTTGAGTCTGTACTGTGTGTCTGTGAGTACATACCAATATTCCCTATAAGACTATTTAGCAGATTCCCAAAAATATTCCTCATGATGGTGACAGCTTGGCTTTCCTCTCCACCCATGGTTCTGAGAGTGTTCTTGGATTGGGTTAGGATTTGATGGCAGCTCCCAGCGAATGGCTGACTGGCGTTCAGGAGGGAGGGCTGAGAGAAGCAAATACATTTATTAAATGTTAAACTTTTCACCAGGGTAACCAATGTAGATCAGATTGATGTAATGTGTATGCAGAGGAGGAAAGATCAAATAAACTCAACTTTTTTGATGGATCAAACGAGACAAAGATAAAGCAGAATCAAACATAGTACATCAGAATCCAACACACATTTCCCAACCAGGCAGATTTGAAATCACAAACACACACACTCCCACTTTGCAAGTCATTGAAGATCTTTAATTGGCTTTATCTCACAAAGACACAGAGACAGACAGCTAGAGACAGTCTCTCTCTCTCTTTATTTATTTCACCTCATTTTTACATTCTGTCATAAAGATCATATATTCATATTTTTAAAAATGTAAATAACAAAGGACCATAGTAAGTGCCAAATAAGGTAACAAAAGAGTTGACTATTTCATCTTCAATCATCCATGAATCCCCTTGTGACAGGGGGAAGGAAGCTTGGTGTGTACAACAGGGAGAGGCAATTGAATGGAAGCTTCACATCTATGGCTAACAGTTGACGTGTTATGAACTCTACACGCTCAGTTTTTCACCACAAAACGGCCAAAGGAGTAGAACCAGCTCACCTGCTTTAACATTATGATTTGGCTATTAGATGTTCAATGTTTCTTTTTGAAAAAACGATTTTAAAGGAATAGAAGGAATAAAACAAGAGTTAATTTAGCATTAACAGGTTTGACCTTAACATTTTTTTTTTTTTTTACCGTAAAATGAATCACTAATCATGACTTTATCAAATCAACAAAATAAATAGGCCTTAATAATGATAGTGAAAACATGGATAAATATTGTGATTAAGTGGGTTAAAATGTTCCTAAAAGTCACAGAGGATGCTGAATTTTGGCACTGTAGCAAGTCTTTATTAATATAAAATCTAATTTATTGAATGTGTTCTATGTAAAAGACAACTTCATTTAATATACCAGGCTTCTCAAATGTAATATTTGTAAACAATTTCTACTTAAAATATCAAATGCACTTATTCGTGGTGTGACCCAGCAACTTTCCTTGAGGACTGCCTTTGTCTTTAGATTAATACCCTCCCTACATCTGATGTCATCAAGAATAGCATAATTGGTGAATTTATATTATAATTGCTGTGTATTTCATTTTTTTAATCCAGAGGGAGAAGTGAGCATTGGCTATCATTGCCCTGTTGTGTCGCATGTTGTCTTGTCCATAAAATGTGGTATTAGAATAGGATCTCTATGGCCCTGTCCCTGGTGCCTCTGATCTGGCTGATTCACTAAACACAAATGCTTTGATTGTAAACTGTCTGAGTGTTGGAGTGTGCCCCTGGCTATCCGTAAATAAATAAAAAACAAGAAAAACTTGCCCTCTGGTTTGTTTAATAAGGAATTTTGATAGTTAAGTATATTTTAGCAATAACATTTACTTTTGATAGTTAAGTATATTTAAAACCAAATACTTTTAGACGTTTACTCAAGTAGTATTGTACTGGGTGACTTTCACTTTTACTTGAGTAATTTTCTATTAAAGTATCTTTACTTTTACTCAAGTATGACATTTGGGTACTTTTTCACACCATTAGCCAAGTAGTCTATCTTCATATAGCAGCATTATCCATCCTCCTTATTTTGCCTATATGATTCAAGTCTACAAGTGATAAAGCCTATAGCCAAGCCTATTCAGGATGGACACCATTTACACCTAGGTGGCTTCTTGGCTGTTAGCAAAAATAGCAAGGAGCATGTTAGCCTACTTTTCAAGAGAATAAGCTCATCTCGCTTTTAGTTTTCAAATGAATGTGTCAAAGTATGAAAATGATTTCCCAAAGGTGGAGTGTATGTTTCATCACGAGAAGCAAGCAGACAGCGAGAGCATCGTGCCATCGTCATGGCAATACACCCCCATTCAATTGTACATAAATGCATGTGATGTTAGAGCCAGCTACAAGCCAGTACATCTATGAAACAAAATAATATACATACACAAATAGAATTATGTCTCACTATGCCCTGTTGTTTGATATTTGTCGGTATTTTTGGTAATATTGCGTGCTTGCATCTTCACTTACCTCCAACTTTGACACACGCTGCATTCAAGAATAAGCAATACAGTCGGAAAAAGATCAGACCATATTTGCCAGTGGGAAAAACAGCAATGGTAGCATAATGGGAGAAATTCGCAATAGTCAATCACCTAAACACTAGGTTGTAAAGCTTTAAGCATGGGCATATCATGCCTTATAGGTGTGCTGGTAATGGCAAAATATATCAAATCCTTATTGAAGCATACAAACTGATAATGCAAAACAAATGATTTTGGCGTGATGAATTGTACATCAGATATAGGCACACACATAGCGGCAGGAAGTCTATATTGGTCTTTTGTCAAAAATGTAAACAATGTATTTGAGTGTTTACCAGCATTTGTAACTTAAGTCTGATAATTATCAGTACAATAAAGCTAATCTGATAACACTTGTGGAATATAAAATACTTGCTTGATATATGTTTTCCAGTTTCTTGAAAATCTTTGCAAATGCAACATTTCTATGTGAAAACTGAAATGGTCTATCCATTCTTTTTCCATTTTAGTAGCTGCTCTCATCCAGAGCAGTTTACAGTAGTGAGTGCATACATATTCATACTTTTTCTTACTGGTCCCGTGGGCATCAAACCCACAACCCTAGCATTCAAGCACCATGCACGACCAACAGAGACACATCATCACATCACAAAACATCTGATGTCTCAATGTACTCAATGAATGTATTGTGCATCGTTTTTCTTCATGGTGATGTAAAGTCTGCAGTTACTGGTAAATTTACATTAAATGGATAGTAAGGATGGTTAATTAATACTGCACATAATGGTTGTTTTTCATGCTATTTGTTCAAGAGAAACATATTATTTGAGGTGGATGTTTGTGTCTTTTCTTATAACTTTGTACCTTTAAATGTAAATGTTTGTGGACAGGGTTGTGTTCTTTCAGGATTCCATTAAAATGACAATCACAGAGAAACAAATATATATATTTTTTACCTTTATTTAACTAGGCAAGTCAGTTAAGAACAAATTCTTATTTACAATGACAGCCTACCAGGAAACAAGGGTTAACTGCCTTGAACGACCGATTTTTACCTTGTCAGCTCAGGTATTCAATACAGTAACCTTTCGGTTATCGGCCCGACACTCTAACCACTAGGCTACCTGCTGTCCCAACTATTGAATTCTGCAAGATTCTGTTCTCAATTATACAACTACCTTTTTTGTCAAAGTGGAGATGCTGGACAAAAGTGTTTTGTCCACACTACAGATGTCTATATCGGTAATAATACACTGCTCAAAAAAATAAGGGAAAACTTAAACAACACAATGTAACTCCAAGTCAATCACACTTCTGTGAAATCAAACTGTCCACTTAGGAAGCAACACTGATTGACAATACATTTCACATGCTGTTGTGCAAATGGAATAGACAACAGGTAGAAATTATAGGCATTTAGCAAGACACAATAAAGGAGTGGTTCTGCAGGTGGTGACCACAGACCACTTCTCAGTTCCTATGCTTCCTGGCTGATGTTTTGGTCACTTTTGAATGCTGGCGGTGCTTTCACTCTAGTGGTAGCATGAGACGGAGTCTACAACCCACACAAGTGGCTCAGGTAGTGCAGCTCATCCAGGATGGGACATCAATGCGAGCTGTGGCAAGAAGGTTTGCTGTGTCTGTCAGCGTAGTGTCCAGAGCATGGAGGCGCTACCAGGAGACAGGCCAGTACATCAGGAGACGTGGAGGAGGCCGTAGGAGGGCAACAACCCAGCAGCAGGACAGCTAACTCCGCCTTTGTGCAAGGAAGAGCAGGAGGAGCACTGCCAGAGCCCTGCAAAATGACCTCCAGCAGGCCACAAATGTGCATGTGTCTGCTCAAACGGTCAGAAACAGACTCCATGAGGGTGGTATGAGGGCCCAATTTGCCACTGGCGCCCTGTGCTCTTCACAGATGAAAGCAGGTTCACACTGAGCACATGTGACAGACGTGACAGTCTGGAGACGCCGTGAAGAATGTTCTGCTGCCTGCAACATCCTCCAGCATGACCGGTTTGGCGGTGGGTCAGTCATGGTGTGGGGTGGCATTTCTTTGGGGGGCCGCACAGCCCTCCATGTGCTCGCCAGAGATAACCTGACTGCCATTAGGTCCCGAGATGAGATCCTCAGACCCCTTGTGAGACCATATGCTGGTGCGGTTGGCCCTGGGTTCCTCCTAATGCAAGACAATGCTAGACCTCATGTGGCTGGAGTGTGTCAGCAGTTCCTGCAAGAGGAAGGCATTGATGCTATGGACTGGCCCACACGTTCCCCAGACCTGAATCCAATTGAGTACATCTGGGACATCATGTCTCGCTCCATCCACCAACGCCACGTTGCACCACAGACTGTCCAGGAGTTGGCGGATGCTTTAGTCCAGGTCTGGGAGGAGATCCCTCAGGAGACCATCCGCCACCTCATCAGGAGTATGCCCAGGCATTGTAGGGAGGTCATACAGGCACGTGAAGGCCACACACACTACTGAGCCTCATTTTGACTTGTTTTAAGGACATTACATCAAAGTCGGATCAGCCTGTAGTGTGGTTTTCCACTTTAACTTTGAGTGTGACTCCAAATCCAGACCTCCATGGGTTGATAAATTTGATTTCCATTGATAATTTTTGTGTGATTTTGTTGTCAGCACATTCAACTATGTAAAGAAAAAAGTATTTAATAAGAATATTTCATTCATTCAGATCTAGGATGTTTTATTTTAGTGTTCCCTTTATTTTTTTGAGCAGTGTATTTATAACTAACCCTAACAGCTCCTTGCAGTGTTGCCAATTCCTCAGTACGGAAAGTAGCCATTGGCTGTCCTAAAAGATGCTTAATGACGTCATCGCCAAATTTGCATAATTGGCCATATGCATGTAATTGTGATGGACGCTGTAGGAGAGAAGAATAACGTGGGAGAGACAAAAAGTGAGTAAAAAACACCCTGAATATGTTTAAGACAAAAAATGAACTTTCTTCTGTCGATACTTCCATTTTTTTATGGTCACAATTCCAACCCTCCTACTTTATCCGGGCTTGGAACCGGCAAAAGTGACCCAAAAGAGACACTGGTGGAGTTACTTAGTTTTTTATTTTATTTTTTATTTTATTTTTCTTAATTTGGTTTGGTTTTTAACCTTATGGTCCACTTAGGAGCCTTCAACAAGTCACAGTAAAACATGAACATTTTTAACCATATATTTTGTTTTACATCTTTTGTATACAATCTACATTAACAATCTAAATGGACAAAACAGAGACAATAGAAAAAACGGTCAATGGCAATGTGAGAAAATTATGGTAACTACTCTGGCCCTAATTCAGGTAAAAAAAAAAAATCCCCATCCCCCTCCACACACACACAGGCTGTGCTGGCTCACAAAGAGTAGTCATCGTCATTTTGGTCAAGGCTCTCTATGGCAGGTTCAGCAAATTGAGGGAGTTGACTTAAATGAGTAAGCGGCTGCAAAACATTATCAGGCAGCTGATGCTCATAGCAAACCTCACCAGAGAGCTTCAGTCCATATCGAATGTACAGGATGGAGTTAAGGGTCTGCAAGGACATCCGATTTCTAAGTTTGCTTTTTACCACACTCATCTGGCTGAATACTCTCTCGACTTCAGCATTCGAGTGTTGCAAGGACAACACAGACACAGCAGTCATGGCAAGTTCTTGAAACGGGTTGATATCAGCTGCATCCCTGAACTTCCAAATCTCACTCCAGAAGCCCAGTGTGTTTTTTTGTCTGATTCCATTTACTAAGATGAATCTTGTCTATCTCTGCAGGGGAGTAGCCAAGGAGTTTGGCAATTTTTTATATTTCTCCAGGGCTCTTATTGTGCTTTAGAGTTTCCTCCACATTGAAAACTGACATGTACATTTACATTTACATTTAAGTCATTTAGCAGACGCTCTTATCGTACTACAATGCTTCTTATTGGCCCTTTGAGTACATCAACATTTGCTAGTGGATTCAGCATCCTGCTGCTCACAGACTTGATCAGGCTAATGTAAGGAATTGCTATTTCGTATGCAGGTGACTAAACTTACTGCTAATTACATGGCTACAACTCACAGTAAAGCCTGTGGGGTCCCCTACAGGATAGCTCCCACATTACACACATAATCTCCCTTTTTTAACCGAACACTGTGCCCGAAGAAGATCCTACGATGACGGACAGACAACTGAGCCAATGGCGGAAGACTACAGACTACAACCAGCTGAACCAATCCGGAGATCCGATCTTCCTAGGGTCAACCTACTTTCTGTGACGTATATAAGGGCTGTGCTGACTGTTTACGCGCTCTCTGCCTGCTGTTCCAACACGAACTAACGGAAGAGCCGTATTTACGTGTACCAGATATTCTCCCTCTGAAATAAACTGTCGCTTGTCGTACAATTTTAACACCTGGTCTGAATCGATCCTTAACCGGCTCACCCTTCTAATATCCTTTTATCAACACTAACCAAGCTGTCAAGTAGCTTAAGAGGATCTACTTGTTCTCCCTCAAAAGCCTTGATGGCCAACTGTACCTCACCCAGCACTGACTTCAAAAAAGTCAGATACAATAATGTTTTGAGGAGTATAAAACCTCAGCCATGTAGCAGTGTTCACTGGACTTGGTGACTGCAAAATGCAGCCTAAGCTCCTCCCACTGGTCCAAAATGCGTGAAACCGCAGGTTCAATGGAGAGCCAACATGTGGCACACACCTTGGTTATCTGTAAAGGTTTCCCCCCACAGTTGATGGTCTCATATATGGCCTTGTAGGCCTCCCTGTACTTTGGAGACACTGAAAACCAGTTATAAGTCTCTCGTACCAAGTACTCCACACTACGGGGGATGGTGTCATTGGAAGCATGACTTACAGCAAGCTGCAGAGTGGCACACACAGCGAATAAGAACCAGATATTTGAGGCCATACTCCTCCTTCAGCACTTTATGGACCCCATTGTTAATCCCCGTCATAACAGAGGCATTGTCAGTCCCTATCCCCAGGAGTTTCTATTTTTTAAGACAACACTTCTTGTGGAAAGCCACAACAGCACGGGCTATAGATTTGGCATCTCCTCCCTCCAACTCAACAAGCCACAGAACTGTTGATACAATTGTCTGCTTGGTGTCACGAAAGTACCTTATCACAACCCCCAGGTACTTAGAAACACGTACATCCATAGACTCATCGAGGAGGCTGAAACGCTGGTCACCCACATCTGAGACCAACTTTTTCAGAAAGTAGGGTGCTAGAACACCATTAATAATTTCTGTGCACTTTGTCCTGTGCATTTTGAAGTGGGTAGCAGCAGTAGAGTCTGAGAAAGCAGCTCTACGTGCTTCTCCAATGTGATCACATGCCAGCATGGAACAGTGTTCAGCGATAGCTAATGCCATGGTGGCCTCTGCCTTTTTTGCAGAGTCTATTTTTTAAACCATAAATGGCAGCTTGTTTTGGGTGGAACTGTTATAAGGCCTTGTCTTTTGAGTATGTTTTTGAGTTGTCATGTATTTTTTTACATCACTAAGTTTGGCGTAGAAATCGGCCTTACAATACAGGATGCCCGTGTATCATCTCCAATAAACAGCTTCAAACAGCCTTTGAATTCAGGGTTTGATTCCCAGTCCTTTCTGTATTTTTGAGTGTACTGTTAAGACTGAGACATTATGAGCTAGCCAGCTAGATGTTTAGCTTATGTCACAGAGAGGTACACACACAGTGGCAAGGTGAGTAAATGACAGGCTGTGGGAGTCAAATGCAGTGATTTATTTTTGTGCAGTGATTTATTTTAGACAAAGAACATTTTACATTTACATCCCGTCCAGAATGTAAGCAAGCATCAGCTTCCCACTTGCGCGATTCATTTGCAGTTTGGATGCGGAGGGGTGAACATCTCCTGCTCTGACTGCAGCTGGGAGGGACTGCTGCGCGAGGACTGGGCTACCTGTGAGTGCTTTGTGATGGAGATTGGGCCCACAGCAGCACCCGTTGCTCGTTGAGAAGAGTAAGAACGATACGTGCTCTCACGTCAGTCTCCAAAAACACCAGATAAAGTCGCTAGAATGCTCGCTAAATATAGCAAAAAAATCGCTAAGTTGGCAACACTGGACTCGCCTCTGTCCTTTCTTCTGTGGGGTTTATTGGTGGTTCCCATCCAACTTTATGGTGCATTACTGCCACCTACTGTACTGGAGCGCCCCCGCCTCCAGACTGTGTACGTATGGGAGTCCTATTTTAGAAATGGACCAACAGAAGTATATATAGTGGGGTTCCTGCCAATGCCCAAATGCTTTTAAAGAGCTACATTTTAGCTAATGATTCATAAATACACTAGATGACAAATATGTGGTGCTGTGTTGAAACCAACGTGCCTCCATCTTGTAAAAAATATTTTGGAAGCTATAGAAATGCATTTATTAGTGTCTATGTGTGTTATATTACAGACAGACACCTTAATGAATATGTTTTAATTATATTATCGTGAGATAAACAAATGTAAACAAATTCTTAAGCTATAATTTTTTGGAGATTTCTAATGTTACTAAATACAACAACAAAAATGCTTTAATAAATGTACTTTTGTCCTTGAAACATTTAATTGAAATACTGTAGAATTCCATTAATTCCTATGGAGGGCTGCTTATATTTTCTTAAAATCTGTGCCACTCCATTTAGTATGAATTGTTACTTTATGTTACATTACATTGGTCTATGTAAATCCAGGAAACTGAAATTAGTATGATATGTTATGTTTGGTCTGACATTAGATTACTTAAGACAAAAATGAAAGAAGCGTGATTGGATGTATAATGCGAAAATATAGCATCCCAAAGGTTGCGTGTTCGAATCCCATCACAGACAACTATAGCATTTTAGCTAATTAGCAACTTTGCAATTACTTACTACTTTTTAGCTACATTGCAACTACTTAACATGGTAGCTAACCCTTTAACCTATAACCGCTAGCCCTAACCTAACGTAGCGTATCATACTAAAGCAGTCAAACAAAACATGTCAAACTAAATTATCAAGACGTAGGATACTATACATCTTGCAATTCATATGATATTGTACGACCGCTACAACATTGGTTGGTCAATGTAATGTAACATATCACACTAAATGGAGGTGCTGGATTTTAGTGGAATATAATACGCTTTGCTCTGAGACCAGGTTGCACTGGGGAGTGTCAATATGGCGGACCGATGGCTTCAAAGACTCAATGGTCAACCATAACATCAACAATCTAGGGTTTATGTATACATAATTGAGTCCAGCTGGCACACAGGTCAGTACAGACGGTGGTGACTGTCATGTGAGGTATGGAAAGTAAACAAACAATCAAATAGGCTATAGCGCTAATCAGATACAGCACAACGGGCAGCAACCACCATGATCTGAGGTTTCAGATCGCGATGAAAGTAGCCTGGTCCTAGGCCAGTTGAAAGGACATATCCTAACTGCTGGGGCTTTTATCAGACTCACAACTGCCCTCAACCGACACGAAGAATGTAACTGCACCGTTACCCATCAGCAAGGGACTTCTGGGTTGCTGGCGGAATGTTTAAGGCGGGCACTTCGCTGACCCAGGTGTTTTAGGACAACGTCCGCGGTTCGGCTGCCCTGTTATCGCCATAGCCTAATATAACAACACATCAGCCTTAACCGGCGTCTAGCCTGCTTTACCTTCGATAGTCAATCGTCGGCGCTTGCATGCTCTACTGAAGTTAGTTGGATAGTTTTCCAAAAGGTCGGATTTACAATGAAAGCCAAGACTGGGGTCATCCTAGTCATGCTTGCTGCTTTCGTTTATGTTGCAGCACAGGATGCTGAAGCCGAGCAAAATGTTGTGGAAGAGTTATTGGTGGAAACCTTGGTGAGTTCTGTCCATTTTCTCCAAAGCAGCGAATCTTGCACGTGCCGAATACAATGCATTTCAACATTCAGACCAAATTGAAACTATGTAGGCCTATCAGCTTGTTATTGTTAACATTGATAATGTATCGCTTATTTATGTAATAAAACTGTATTTTATTTATTTGGAATGCAAATTACTTTCTTTTTTTTCTTCTCCACCTTCATAAGGTGAAACCCGAAACTTGCTCTATAATGTCAGAAATGGGAGACACGCTACAAATCCACTATACGGTAAGAAAAAAGTGTACATTAATAGCCTAACTAACATTTCAATGTCAAAGGTAGGCTAGGCACCGCCCTGTTTGACATAAGCCTACATGCTTATTGAGACAAATGCCGATTTTTATGAAATCTGGTCAAAGGTGTTCTCTGCAGTTGAAGTGGTGCTGATTCATAGCACCTCGATACATTTGACTCGATACGATGTTGCCTATGTGGCACGGTGTGAAGCAGCAAGTTCATTTTTCACTAAAGACGGGGAAATTCGTGTGCCAATCAAATATTGTCAAATAAAAGCAACTTTCAGTTTTGCATTACACTTAGTTTGTAATCATATCTGGGATGGCAAGTAAATTGCGTGTTTTACCCCATGTGCAATGGACACGTTTTCCGCGTGCCAAACATTCTACTTGGTAGATAGTGTGATGGGGGAGCTGCAACACGTCAGCACTCCTGCTCATTACCAGATTTCTATAACATGTGGTTTTGATAAGTAAAATACCTAACCAGGCGTTGTAAGATCTGTCATGTCTGAGCAGGAGAACATGACCAAACCAGAAAGGATGAGGCATAACTGGGCCTAAAATCTGTCTTCAGCAGTAGGTGACGTTTTCTAATCTTAACCACACTGCCAACCATTAAATCCAAAAAGCACATTTTGTTTTCATTTTTACGATAAAACCATTTTTGACTGTGGCTATTAACTAGTGAAAACCGTCGGCCATCATTGGCT
Organism: Oncorhynchus nerka; assembly: GCF_034236695.1. Classification (NCBI taxonomy): domain Eukaryota; kingdom Metazoa; phylum Chordata; class Actinopteri; order Salmoniformes; family Salmonidae; genus Oncorhynchus; species Oncorhynchus nerka. Next base: position 65,335,260 of record NC_088397.1, on the reverse strand, counting down.
AGAATGGTCCCATGTGACTTCATTGACAGACGAGGTCATTGATTCAACCAGTGTGCCCAGTGCAGCCACTCCTGTAAAGAACGTTAAACAGTATGTCAAGTGTTTCACAATTTACTGTGACTTTAACGGGATGTGCATCTTAACCTTCTATTTAGATTAGAATCACAGTTTAGGTGCAAAATCTCTTAACATGCACCTACCATATTGTTCCAATGCTCTGAACAGGGTAAACTGCTGGCAGATGGCAAGGTGATTGACTCATCACTGTCCCGGGACCCCCTTGTTGTTGTGCTGGGAAAGAGGACCGTTATCCCTGGTAAAATCACAACCATTCAAAAAGACAGTTTGACAATATATTGATCACACAAAACAGGAACACTAGCTTAAGTTAACAGTATTCTAAACTGGGTGGTTCTAGCCCTGAGTACTGATTGCATGACAGCTGTGGTATATCAGACCTTATACCACAGGTATGACAACATTTATTTTTACTGTTCTAATTAGGTTGGTAACCAGTTCATAATAACAATAATGCACCTGGGGGGTTTGTGGTATGTGGGCTGTATCCAGTCCTTAGTGGTATATTGGCCATATACCACACCCCTTCGTGCCTTATTGTTTAAATATACCTTCAAATATAGCTCACACTTGCAGTGCAGTGTTTGTTATTGCATCATTCACTGGGAGACTGTATCTCCAACAGGTCTGGAACAGAGCTTGGTAGGAGTTTGTGAAGGGTAAGTAAACAGTCTAGGTCTGCCAATACAACATTTTGAAGTGGACTACATTAATTTAGAACCACTTCCACTAGGAATTCAATACGACTTGGCAAGGCAAGGACAATGTTTCAAATATCGATATTACCACTATGTGAAGCAAATCAAAGATCCTGTCTGAAATTACTTTGGTAAAATGTCACAAATAGTGGATAACGTAAATCTATGAGAATAACCTTGTTCTGTCTTATGGTCCTCTAGACAAAAAATCAAGACCACTATTCCACCACACCTTGCCTATGGAAAGCGAGGATACCCTCCCACCATCCCAGGTACTTAAACACATCTGCATACACACAATAATAAATACAGCAATAAATGTCTCACCTTGATAACTGTCTAGCTAGTCCAGCACCTTTTCAAAGGTCTGGCTGAGCACAGCAACACACACTCAGTAGTTGATCCTCTCTCACTCTTCTTCCCTCTGTCCTGTTAGCTGATGCTGCCCTAGAGTTTGAAGTGGAGGTGATGTCACTGATCCAGGTAACCCCATGGCAGAAGATGGTGAACGATGTCTTCCCTCTAGTGTGTCTGGGCCTGGTTCCCACTCTGCTGGGCATGGTGGGCCTCTACCTCTATAACAAGGCCAATGCCCAGCGGCCAGGCAAGAAGGCCAAGAAGAGAAAGAATAAATAAAGGAAACTCACAGAACTATTTAAATAATAAAATGTAAAAACAACAAGGGAACGTTGTTATTATCGGATGGAATAGTCCTCTTTTATTTGATGGATATTGTAAGACACCTGGTAGAAAGAAGTAACACACAAATAGAATAAGGAATTGAGTTCTGTCAGGAGTGCATTCTGGCAGTTTAAAGTTAATCTAGGAGTGATGGTGTGTGATGTGAGCCTGTTATTGAGTCTACAGCGTGCGCTGCACAACATGTGCTGCCTCAATGACAGTGTGGCGCTTGCGTTGGGCATCAGCAGTGGGTTGAACGCCGAGGGTGGGCCGTGACACCATCAGCAGGGGGTTGCGATGGCGGAGGATCTCGTCACTAACGGAGATGCCATCCAGGTACTGGCGCAGTAAGATCCGCAGTTGCTGGTTCTCCTGGGTCAGAGCTCCTCTCTCCCGTTCCAAACACAGCCGCTCCAGCAGAACCTTGTTATAACGCTGCCAGAACCGCTCCAGAACCAGGTAGTCCAGCATGGCCTGAGCAAACCGGGTTACAAATGAGAAGTTGGGTGGGAGTCACAGATCAGATCAGTGTGTGTATAATACAGTACTACCAATACCTGTGCCAGCTCCTCAGATGGAGTCTCCATAGCATTAGCTCTCTCCTGGCTCTCTTCCTCAGCAGTGAGAGATGAGGTGTAGAAAGGCAGGACTTTCTCATGTTCTGTCTCCAGTTTACGACACATCTCAGCCAGACGCAGCAGCCTCTCCCCCTGATCCACAACATCACAGGATGGTGTGAGAATTCATAGGAAGTGAATGTGAGTCAGTACACATGCATAAGTGTGCTGTGTATGTTTGGTTGCTAAATGTACATACTGTATGTGTCTACATGCATTAACGTTAGCACCTTAGTGATGATGCCCTGTAGGTTCTTGGCAGCGGCGTTGCTGTGCACGGTGAGGTTGGTGAGCTGGTTCCTCTCGGCTGCGCGGGCACGGCTCAGCTGGGCCTTGAGCTGGCGAGCCTGCAGGGTCACCTCCTCCCTGGCCGCCCTCAGGCCCCGTGCTGCCCCCTCACTCTCCTTCTGGCTGGAGTTCAGCCTAGAGCGCAGAGCAGATATGGAGTCCTGGAGGGGAGAGACACCAATACAGTGGGAAACGAGCACTCATGCTGACATACACAGAGGGCATGCATGAATACTGTATTCAAATAAAGTTAATAATACAATCACATATAACAAATGAGCAATGTAAGCATTCTATTTTCATATGGTAGACTGTTGCTCAGAGTAGTCCTCTTGACCCTTTATTCTACATAGGAGGACCCCTACATAGGAGACCCGAGTTACGTGCCTGTAAATGGAACTTCATTCCATTTTTATGCATTTTTCTCTGTGTATTCTGACCTTGATCTTAAGTATGGGGAAACGCATGTGACAGCCAGATATTAGTTTGGGGATGTGATCACAGAAATGGAGGTGTGTCTACAGATTCATCTATTCTGACCTTGACTTAATTCCCTCATAATTTCACCTTTACTCGCGAGGAAACCATGAATAAGGTCAAGCAACCCGTCGGTTCCAAGTTTTAAAAAAAAACTACTTTATTTTTACCCGATAGTAATAACGCCATTCTCCACGCACTGTAATTTATAAATTAATAAAGAGCTAGGTAAATGAGTAATCTGTTTGGATAAGGGGATTGTAAATATAAATAACAATTGGTTTTGGTTTATTTTAATTTATGATCGCTGGAGACAAATTTGAAATCAGTAATATGGCTGCAAACTGAAAAGCTTATCAACATGACAGGTATTTATGCTCCTTTCCCACAGTATGAAATGTTGTTCCGCTATGCATAATTTAAATCGTATGGCCTTAACTTTTAAGGATAAATCTTGGAAATGCATAGCCGAGCAGAATGACAGTCATGCCAAATTGTACCTTTGTGCGCTCTAGAATGTTTTCATCATATTCCCCAACTTTTCTTGTTTCCTACAATTTCCTATTGGTAGCGACCATAAGTAATAACCACACATATTTAACTGACAATTTAGGGTTAATTCCCTTCATTCCATTGTTTGATTTTGCCGGCCTTTATTTGTTTCCTCTAAACGCTGTCCTGTCCATGTGGTTGTTGCGGAGGGTCGCTAGCAGTAGTAAATCATTTTTATTTAGAAGTTGTCCAATATTTTGGGACATGTAGCCTATTTGAATAATTATGGAAGGCAGACCAAATGTGGCAGTTTAAACCTGGAGCTTGGCGCACGGTTCATGACAACTGGACTGTTGTCATCACAGTTCCATCATCAGTGAGGATTAAGGTAGATTTATATGACTACACTTTTCTCCCCTTCCAATATTTCATGGATTGAACAACTGAATATGGCAACTTTCAGGATGAACCAAACCTATGTATTTTTGATTAATCAATATACGTTGTGCATAAAGGCACTCAAAACCATTTTTTAAAAATGTATTAATTATGTAGATTCATAAATACTTTCCTAATCCTAAATAATCAACAGATTTTTAAATCTACTAAACAGACTAATATGATTAACATATTTTGATGGCTTTCTTCATTGATCTCTAATACTCAGAACCCGTTCTCTCGATATATTCTAGTGAGTCTTGAGAAAATTATAATTAAAAGGTACACTGTATTTAACGGGATGGCTTTTGATAAATGTACTGAAAACCCTATTAAATTAAAACTCCATGAGAAAATCTGTTGGCCAACAAGTGGGAGGGTTTTCAGCAGTTTAATTAAATGTATTCAGTGCAGATATTGGAGGCACACCCAAAGAGTTTGTTGCACACCTGCATACGGTAAGTCTGAATACCAAATACTGAGAAGTGTTTCAATCAAAACATGTTAAAAGGGCATAGATTTCCGAAGTCTGAATTGGCCCCCATTGGAAAAGTAGTCTCAGTAGCCCTACACTGACCTGCATCTTCTGCAGCCTCCTCATCTGCGTGTCGATCTCCTGGGCACTGCGCTGGTCGCGGGTCCTCAACGACTCAAAGGCGATGTGACGGTCCTCTGTAGCCTCATTGTAGCTGCGTAGGGCCTGTTGGAACTGACGCCACAGGCCCTCCACCGTCCCCTCTAACTGGATCCTCAACGCATGTTTCTCCTCTATGTTCTAATGGGAGAGGGAAAGGAAATCACAGACAGGGAATGTAAGCCAGCTCACACAACATCCCCTAACAGCTGGTTCAAGGCTTGTTTTGTTCTGTTCATAACGATTAAGGTTAAAGGGATACTTCGGGATTTTGGCAATGAGGCCCTTTATCTTCTTCCCCAAATGATGAACTCAGATGAACTCGTGGATACCATTTTTATGTCTGTGTCCATTATGAAGGAAGTTAGAGGTAGTTTTGTAAGACAATGCTAACTAGCGTTAGCCCAATGGCTGGAAGTCTATGGGTATCTGCTAGCACGCTAAAGAGGAGAAATTATCCTAGATCAATTGTGAGGATCTGCAAATGGAGGGAGGGGAAATGAAAGAGGCCCACCAGAGGGAAAAACAACTGATGCTGGTTGTTTGAGCCAGACCCCTACCCTGTTCTTGATGTCGTCTCTGGTGCTCTGGTAGTCCTGGCGAGCCTCCCCGTCTACCTCCATGTAGAACTGCTCCATGGCAAAGGTCACATCCTCCAGGTAAGCACACTCCTGCTGGTGCTGGGACAGGATCTGCTCCCTGGGAAACACACACACACATTTAAGTAATTTAGCAGAAACTCTTATCCAGAGCGATTTATAGTTAGTGCATTCATTTTAAGACAGCTAGGTGAGACAACCACATATCTTAGTCATAGTAAGTACAATAAAAAAAGCTATCAACAAAGTCAGTACTAGTAGGAAAAAGTCAAGTGTGAGTGTTAGTTCAAGAAAGGTAAAGTTCTTTAGTTTTTTTTGGGGGGGGGGGGTGGAATTATTTAAGATACACACTCTCTCACACACACACTATCACCCACACACACACACAACATGAGGCTGCTGAGGGGAGGACTGCTCATAACAATGGCTGGAATGGTGTGTAATGGCTGGAATGGACTGAATGGTATCAAACACATGGAAATTATGTGTTCCACACCATTCCATTTACTCCGTTACATCCATTACTATGAGCCCGTCCTCCTCAATTAAGGTGCCACAGGTCGCCTGTGACACACACGCAGCTGTCAATTCACATACAACACAGAGCATATCTAGTAAATATCAAACTTGCATCAAGGTTAGAAAAGCTTTTAATCTAAATAGTTTAGTGCAGCATAATTCAGTGGATAAGAGCGTCTGCTAAATGACTTAAATGTAAAATGTTATTAATTGTTGTGCAGAACTGTGTATAGTGTCTCTGGCTGTCTATTAGAGAACTGGACGGATAGGTCTATCTGTCATGGTGTGTGTGAGAAGGTTTTACACACACCTCTCAGAATTGAATTCGTAGCTCAGTCCCTCCAGGCCGCTGTTCCACTGCTGCTCCAGCGATGCCAGCCTACCCTTCTGCAGGGCCAGCAGGCAGTCCACACACTCCAGGTGAGAGCGCAGGGCCTGGGCTGACTGCTGCTCTGCCTCACTCAGGTCACACACCAAACACTACAGCAGAGAGAGAGATATAGACTGTCACACCACAGGCGGCCGGTGATACCTAAATTTGGGAGGACGTAATGGCTGGAACAGAATTCATGGAATGGTTTCGAAGACATCAAGCACATGGTTTCGATGTGTTTGTAACCACTCCATTCCAGCCATTATTATGAGCCGTCCTCCCCTCAGCAGCCTTCTGAGTCTCTCACACACACCAAGAAGAAGTCTCTCACAGATGCTTGTGGAAATAAATAAATACCTAACCTTGATGACACTGTCCTTCCGGTCCAGCACCCTCTCAAAGGTCTGGCTGAGCACAGCAATGTCACTGCGCAGTTCAGCTGCCCGTGTCTGGCGGAGAACTGCTCGCCACTGCTGCGTCAACTTGTGCAGGTTCACTGCACTGTTGCGCTCCTCCTTCTGCAGCTTATCCTGGTTGCATTACGGGTAGAGATGATGGGGACAGTACTTAGAGGTCATGCAAGGACATTTTGAGAATAGAATAGGCTTAACAAGTTGCATCAGGCTGTGTGACTTTTCATTGGGTTACATTCTTGAACGTACCTTGAGAAATTGAGTTAGCATGTCTTCCTTCCTTTTGGCCATCTCGTCCTCTGCCTGGGCCCTCTGCTGCATGTACAAGAGTCTCTCTTCCTCCGTCATCCCTGCCTGCTTCCCTGCTCCCCCCTTTTTTGCACCTTTCTTTGGCATGGTTCCTCTCTCAAGCTCCTCCTGGGGTGCTGTTTTGGTGTCACTCAGCCCACTTCGCTCTCTTCATTCAGAATGGGAAGCCAAGACTTAAGAGGTAAGACAGACATACTTTAAAAAAAATGAGGAACCCACACAAAACAGCCTAAACATTTAATTAACATCAAGTTGGTTGTCATTGTCCAATAACCAAGCAAACGCATAGTAAAGAAAACTAATGACCAATGCCTAGCTACTGTCATATGGTCTTGTCCAGAGCCTGCCATGTCCATGCAGTTTTACAAACAACCCGTAATTGTATTTGCGACAACTAACATGATGCGATGTCTTACCTGTGTGAATTCTAGAGATATGATAGCGGGATCTCCACAAAATGAGTTTGTGTTTGGTCTCCTAGCAACATTCTAGGAGTTAAACCCACCCAGGGGGCGCGCCAGACTGCACATACCGCGCCGCCAATGTGCCAAAAATAAAGTGCTAGGGAAAATGCTATGCATCGACAAAGCAATCATTATCAATGAATGAACAATATCATACAATGAATTAATTTAGTAACTTGTGATAATGTGCAAAGTAGGTTTATCAATACCCAGTTGCAGAAACGATACATTATGCAAATAAAGCAAGCGTAATTTGCGTAACATAATGGCAAATGTGCCCTTTCTTGGGAGACATTTCTCGCTGTCCAGGACAGACAGGAAAACGTAGAATAATTTACAAATAACATTGAAAGGAAAGTATTGGAATGCCGAAGCGAAGCGCCAGTCAATTTGTAAGATCAACAGAGAAACTTCGATTGTACAAACAAATGTTTGTAAATTGCGGATTAATGGCAATGCATAATGGGAAATGACGTCTATTACTAGCAAAGATGCCACATACATATCCTTCCGCAGAAAAATAGTATTGTTATTTTGTAGAACTAAAATAAGTAAACATTTGATTTATTTGATAATAGCATAATTATGCAAACTATATATTAAAAACAAATACATATGAGTGCTTTCTGTGTCATTCACAACATCCAGGGTTGCTAGAGAGATAATTCGGTCGCCACCCATCCCTCAGGTCCTGTGGTGGTGAGTGCTTAGCTGAATTGCCCATGATTTTGAAAACGAATTAGTTTTTTATAAACTCTCATTGTTGTGAAATGTACGGTCGGCACCCATGCTTCCGGTCCAGTTCGTTTATATTCTGATGCAGAAAAAATGGAACGTAGTCGCCTTATTCTGGAACGTCACAGCGAGTTCGTTGCAATAGGGTTTCTATTTCCGGCAACATTCGCGTGACGCTAGCGCATGCAAAAGTGATACTTTCCTTTGAGAGCTTGAAAGTTTTACACTGACAGAACCGCACAAAATCTTACAATTAATCACCCTGACAATCATTATATGCTCAGTACGAGGCTGTCACAATTTGATGAAGGAGGCAGTTTTTACAACAGCAATGTTTTGAACACCAACCGGAGTCCCATATGACCTGCATCCACCTCCTAAAGACACAGTCTTTGCGGCTCTGGCTCAAAGCGTTTAATCTAAAGAAATCACCAAAACGTCCCATTGTATGCTCCTACCAATTCTTTGACAATAAGTTTACAGTGGAGCATCCACACCCAGAAAAATGGCTTGGCTACGATACTCCACTCGTGAAGACGCGTCGGGTGTTGGTCAGGCAGTCATCAGCGACAGGTAACGTTAAGCCAAACGCTTGAGCAGTTTGCATGCTCTTGTAGCTAAGCAGTCTCATAATAGCACAATTTATTTCCTCTACAACTCAATAAAAAAAATATATATACTTAATTATTATGATTATTACATATTATTAGGAGCATCCATGCAGTATGGTGTTTTGTTATAAATTGTCCATTGACTTGCCATTGACAAGCCATACTGATTTCTTAACAGATGACACAACAGGTTCAAGTTGTCACCAAATTGAAAATGGGGATTGGCCAACACGAATAGAAAGAATGGATTTACCTTCAGAGAAGGATGCCCAAACCCAATGGGAAGACCCATCTCTAAGTGATCACAACTACAGCTCAGGTGATCATGTAAAGCTCACTATCTGTGAGGCAGGGATACAGTGCCCAGCAGCACTGCTCTACAAAACCCTGCTGAGGAATGAAGCACTCTGTTGACTGCATACAGGCTTGTCTCTTGCTGCCCTTTCTACCCTCCTGGTAGAACATCTTCTACCCTTCTACAAAGGCAGCTTTCAATTAGACCTGACAGACCAACTTCTGATGACACTGATGAAGCTCAACTTGCTGCAGCAGTACATAGCAGAAAGGTTTGGTGTTTTCCAGGGTATTGTCAGTTGAGTGATTAGTTATTGGATTGACATGATGGAAGAGAGTCTGAGGGAGTACATTCCATGGTTGCCAAGGGAGATCATCCGTGCTACAATGCCACAATGTTTTAAGGACTACTACCAAGGACCAACCTGGATTATCGACTGCTCAGAAATTGCTTTACAGAATGCAAGAATCTGGATTCAAGGGGGGAGTCATTCAACCATTACTACACCCAGAACACTATCAAGTACCTTGTGGTCAGTCTGGTGATGTTAATTTCTTCAGCATGTGGAGGTAGATGTAGCAACAAATATATAACGTTGGATTCTAGGTTCTTGGAGAACCTCTGTCCAGATTATGAGGTCATGGCTGACCGGGGCTTCACAATCCATGAACTGGTGTATGAGAGGAAGGTTAAATGAACAATTCCAGCCTTCACAAAAATAGGCGCACAGCTGTCAGTGGAGGACACCACATGTACAAGATTGATAGCCAACGTGAGGGTTCATGTGGAACGCGTAATTCAAAGGCTCAAACGGTTTAGAATCATCTCACAGTCAGTGCCAATCGACCTCTCATCGAAAATGGACAAAATACTTTGAATCTGTGCTGCCCTGTGTAACCTGTGTGGTGATATCATTCATGAAGATGTTGAATCAACTGATCAGTCAAATGCAATTCACAGGGTTGATTTCCCATTATGAATTAAAGTTGTCTAAAGTTACGTTAAATACATTTCAATTCATTATATAACAACTCAACTGAATTATTTGTTTTACATACTCATTAATATTAATAAAAAACAAAGCCATAAAAATCATTTCTACAGTACTGTGACTGTTGATGCAGTAAGTCAGGCTTTGTAATTGAATATTGTATAACTGTGGACCAGCTAGCTAACTAGATTGCTAATTTGCCGGTACGGTATGGTTGGTTAGCTAGTTTCTTGCTTATTCTGACAAAGACCACTGCACTAATAGGAAACTCTTAGGCAACAATTATAAACATTTTCTCTTTTTGTATGTTGAATAAGGCTTAAGTTGAGGAAACTGAACTTGAGCCTGCTTGAAACATGGGTTTTGTTTTGGTTGACCAAGAGTCGGTATATCGCAGGTTGGTTCTTTGTATGCACTGTATGTTTGTGATAAACAAATTATTCTACCTATATTAATTATACTGTAATTACTGATGCAGCATTTGTGATGTTTTTAGATCAGTTGACTGAGCCTTGCTAATGGGAGTAGCTAATTGGCTGAAATGAACCTACACAAAGGACTGGAGTTGAGGAACACTTGTGAATAACTCGACAGTGAGCCTCTGCTGATGTTTCAAGATATTCATTATGTCTTTGTTTATAGACTAAGAAGAGACGGAACTGTGGTCGTGCCAAGAAGGGCTGTGGGCATGTGCTAGGCCATAAAAAAAGTTTGTCATCAGGAACATTGTTGAGGCTGCTGCCGTAGATATCTCAAGAGGCTAGCGTGTTTGAATGTGAGTAGATTGTTGAATGGTCTGAGGGCAACTAGTCATGTAATGCTAGCATTGAATGGCACTGGAGCATGTATTTTGTTTGATTAGATCCACCAGATCCTTGGTTTATTACACTTCATACTCAAACATCCTTTCTTCTGGCAAGCCTGTTTTGCCCAAACTCTATGTGAAACTGCACTACTGCGTGAGCTGTGCCATCCACTGTAAGGTGGTCAGGAACCACTCCACAGAGGTCAGGAAGGACCGCACACCACCATCCCGCTTCAGGCCCAGTTGTGAATACTCAAGCACCAAGCTCTGCCATGTCCATTAAATGGTGATCATGAATGTCAAACTCATTCCATGGAGGGCTATGTGCTAGTTTTCTTTATTTTCTTTCAATTTTTTCCAATTAAGACCTACACAACCAGGTGAGGGGGAGTTCCTAAATAATCAGTGACCGTAATGGATCAATCAAGTACAAGGGAGGAGCGAAAACCCATGGAATGAGTTTGACACCTGTGGCCTGCACAAATCCTCAAGTCTGAGATATCTGCTTGGATTGAGAGAATCCTCAGTCAAATACAGAAACTGACATTTCCATTCTTGCTTTTCCTCTAACGTTGGCTGTTATTGCATGATGTGATTGTGGAATACTGTTCTGATGGAATGTGTTCTCTTTCTACAGGGTGGCCCACCCAGAGTTCCTCCACAGCCCATGTAAAACAGATTGATTTGAATATATTTTTCACTTGCAAAACATTTATATACATCTTTATAAATATGAATGTCTTATCATTGTAGAAAATATCAGCCAGTCAAGTGTATTTATTTGGAATACCCTCCTTCAATACAGTACAAAATTTACAGTAGATTAATCTTGATACACAAATACTTAATTACATTATGGTACATGAAAAAGGCTCTGCAGTTCAAGCGAATCCACACAATTCACAGGGGCAGGAGTAAAGGTAACAGAGCAGATAGTCAAGTCAAAGGGAACACAAACACAGTGCAATCAAGAAACCTTGAAAGGGAAAGGAACATTGAAACGAGGGCAAAAACAAGCACACATCAGTAACAAAATATTTTTCTCTGAAGCTGGGGTGACTTAAGGGGAAATACAAAATAAGCTTTACTCATTTGTCCTTTAGATTTTTGTGAAAACTTTTAAGGTTTAGCAGACCACATTGTTACCACATGCACCAGGTTTTGAAAGCATAACGGCAATCCAGTGTAGTACACCAAAGAATACAATCCAGGATCACCTCCTTTACTTTTTTTCAAGGATTTGCTTACCTTCTGGTCAAAATGGATTTCATGTAAGAGAAACTGCACTGGTCACTGCCAGGGCAAGTATGAGACATCCTGTCATATTATCCTTGTCTGGTTAGGTTAACTGAATTGGCATTTTCACACTTACCAAAGCCCAGACATCTCTGCTAGTATTTCAGTTGACAAGCTCTTTAATATAGCTCTGTTAGAACAAGCCATCTATCTACTCTGGGACAGGCAGAATTCATTCTTATAAAGACCCGTAATATCATACATAGATCATGCCATCTCAAACTTTAATCTTTGGCAGTTAATGTACATTATTGTGTACATGCCATTTGGTTTACAGAAAAAAATGTTTTTGCATCATAACACATGAATAAAGTCACAAGCACATTTGTAAATGGAAGCTATTGTGAGATGAGTCAGAAGCTAGAGTTTTGTGCTGTGCCATCAGCCTGGTTTGTGGAACGACAAGGTCATGTCAATGTAGCTAGGTGTCGGATTGGTGACTGATGTGAAACAGCTATAATTAACACTCATTAAAGTCTCCCCCCCCCCTAATATCTGTCACATACATTTGTTACTTCTTCTTGAGATTGACCCTGGACCAAGTGTTCTGTCCTCAAATCTATGTTGAGCCAACATCCTCAAACAGTGAACCTCAGGGAGTAAGGCACAATAGACCGATTTTTAAAGAGAAACAACAGATCTGGAGAGATCCTGCCCTTCGAATTAGTGTGAAACGATGCACAACTTCCACATCAGTTCAATAATCACACCATTTTTTATTTACATTCTAAATATGATCTAATTTGAAGAGTAATATCCGTTCATAAGGCATTACATTTAGAACAGCAGTACAGATTAACATTAATGCAACTATGCCCTGTAATTAAATAGTTTAAGATCTTTTCTGATATTTTCTTGTACTCCACTTCAAAGCCACATTCCTTCTTTTTTGGTAAAATGTATTAAAATATCAAATAGTGAAGATACAGAGCTGTCGCTGTCAAAACATAAAAGGTCAAATTAACCACCAAAAGAAATAAACATTCACCAAACCTTTATCCCCACCAGAGGCAATTCTGAGGTAAAGTTTCATTTATTTTATAAAGAAATCCCATGGCAGATTTTCCAGTCTGTCATACTTCATCTGTGTCATAAGTAGGGCCAGTAGTTTTGCTTGACCATAGAAAACTCTGGGGCCCTAATCAAGAGCTATAAACCCCACGGGCTTCCAAGTTCATTCACTGTGAAGACAAAGAGATTAGGTAAACAAGTAAGGCAACTGCCAAAACCAATCAGGACCTAACTGACCCCTTAGCCTCACTTTCCTAATCTCTCAATGTAAGTGCTTTTTTTAAATTCACAAGTGCGTATTCATCAAGTTCCTTTGAGCAAAGCATTGTTGTGGAAAATAAAATACAAACTATACATCTTGGTAGTCAAAGTTGACCAAAGGGATCTATGAGTCATGATTCCAAGGAAAATGTTTACCAACATCAGTGCTCTATAAAAACAAGTCCAATGAGAAAAAAGGAAAATCATTGAACAAGAATAAGCATTTCAACGTCACTTCGGAAGAACCACGTACTCAATCTCAACCACAGAGGACTGTGGACAACCACACACACTACTCATTTATGCCTTAGCAGCAGGTGACAATCTTCTGGACATGTACTTATCAACGGATATTTTAAAATCTTTTATATGCCCGAGTGCTTTTTTAAAAACATGTTTATTTCCTTTTTGGACGATGTAATACAATTTACATCAACATGATTAGGCTACTTAAGAAATGAGTGACTGTGCAAATCAAAGTGACTAGTGAAGGGCAATTCATTCAGCATGGGCAGGCTACTTAGCAGGGGCAGACAGGATATTTCATGTTATATCATCAAAATAACTACATCTTCTCATCCATAAAGATATATGTTGGCAAGACAAGGCTGTTAATACATGTCCCCCAGGTCAACGTCATATGAAAGGCACAGTACAATGAATATACAATTGTTGTTTTAAGTCTCACTTGTAAATAATAATCATGTTTAGGTTTGTTTTGTAGTACACAAAGCAGTGGGATATCAAGGACCTAAAATGGCCAAAAATCTCATCCCAGCCCTTTGTTGACGTCAACTCCAAAATAGTGGCAGTGGCTCTCTTCTTTTGTGGAATGAGTTTTAAAAACGTTTTATTTCTTTCAACATGTTGCACAGAGAAAGGTGCAGGCCATAAATGTAATCTTCTTTAAATATAAATTATCTCAGCAGGTATCTCAGTGCAACAAAAGCAATTAAAGGAAACAAAACAAACATACTGCACCCCATTCCACGACATTCACACTGCTAAAAGCCTAAAACTCTCATTTAACTTAACTTCCAAAATAACAAACATACACACATATACCCAAACTGAAATTCAAAAGTGCACTCCTCATTGAGGCCAACCCCTCAAATCTCTTCTGAACATTTAACTTGGGATCCTGGGTCCAGTCTGCACCGCAACTTATTAAAATAAATGACCAACAGTAATATATACCATCTACACACAATCTTAAACAACACTGTCTGCCACACCCCCAGGGACTAGGTGTGTTACGGAATGGAATAGATCCGTTAAGTGCTTTTCAAATAGAGCTTTGACAAATTCCAAGGAAGCCTGACTGTTCTTATGTTGGTTAAAATATTGATTACAGTGCAGTCGACGAAACAACTCAAAATGTCACATTTAAATCACATTGTCTAGATGGTAGCATCGCTGTTGTGCACCCCGTTTTTACCAGGAGAAGAGAGGAAAGGTAGACCACAGCAGAGAAAGGCACTTTGAGGATAAGGATTCTCATTAAGAATTCATGCATTTTGAAAAGTGCATTCAGAGTGGTGAGGATTCTCTTTCCTTTTTTAAAAGTGATGCAATTGACCTAATGTGCCTATTTGAAGTCAAGGTTTATGTGGTAACAGTATCAACGCCTTTGCACAAATAATTTACTAAAAGCAGTTTCGTACTACCCCTACCCCCTATTGTGATGCAGACCAAACCCAAGCAGGCCCTTCTCTCAGAGTAAAAAAAACAAACAAAACCTAAGTACAGAGGCCTGCCCAGCCATCCCTCAGTCTAGCAGGTGCTCCCCGCGGACAATGTGCGAGGAGAACTCGTAGCGGTCCTGGCTGCGATGGCCACAGATGTTGCACTCAAAGGGCTGGCGGAAGCCGTGGCAGCCCATGTGGATGGTGAACATGACGTGGTCCAGGAAGAGCACGCGGCAGTGCTCGCAGCGGAAGGAGCGCAACACGTGCCCCTCTCCGTCCACCACTCGAAACGCCTCCCTGGAGGTGGGGGAGCCTGGGGCTGGGGGGTGGCAGAGTTGCCATCCTCTTCCCTCTCCCTGGCGTGGCTTGGGCTGTGTCTGTCCCTACCCCTGTGGTGCAGTAGGGGCGGAGGGGGTGGGTGGTGGTTGGAGTGGAGGTGGTGATTGTTGTTGTGGAGAGGCAGGGCAGGCGCCACATTGCTTAACACTTCATCCGGCATGCTCTCAGTGTCTGTGGAGTCCTGGCAAACATTGCTAGGCGAAGGGGCGTGGCTGCGGCCAAGTGGTAGGTCCTCGTGACCCTCTGCAGCCTCCCTGCCCCCCACTCCTGTGGACCCTAGGCCAGCCCCGGCCCCCATGCAGTCCAGCCTCGGCCCCAGCGGCGCCATGGGGGTGTGAGCCGAGCTGATGACTGGCCGGAGCTCTGACAGGCAGGAGGGGTGAGGGGGTGGCAGCCATAGGGGTTGGAGGCCTTCAGATCCACCAGCTCCTGGCACCCCCAGGTAGCCTCCTCCCAGGACGGTGTAGTGTGGCTGGTCCAGACCGTGGTGTTTCTCCCCGTCCTTGTCAAAGGCGGCGCTGAGCTCGAAAGGCGTGTCAGCTAGACTGTGGCGCATGTGCTTCTGTCCTGCAGGGCAGATGGAAGGCAGGGAATCACACTGTACCACAACTCAGAGAAACTAGTGAGGTGAAGGTAGGTCTTCTTTTTTTTTTAAACAGACACCTGATCTCATCAATGATGTTGTACCCTTTGTGTTACCTGTGTGTGTGTGTGTGTGTGTGTGAGAGTGGTGCCTTTGCTCACCCCACCCCTTTACACATTCCAATTATGTGCTGACCTACAAATTTCTGTGGTGTGAATCTCTTGCGTTTGGTGATGCTGTTGGCCAGCCGATCGATGAACGTAATCTTGTCTGAGGAAGGTTGTGGCAGGTTGTCAGGCATGAACTCCAGGTCCCTCAGCTCCTCTACTATAGAAAACATGATCACACCGTAGATAAAAGCAGTAACATGCAGTGTTTGTGTATGTATGAATGTGATTTAAATGTCAAAGTTATCAAGGCTCTATAGGTTGCTCTGTGTGCGTTTATTTGCCACTACCTTGAGTGTGAGCACTGGCTGGCTTCTGTGTCTCCAGGCTCTGTAGGTAGCTGTGGCAGCATTCGCGGTGCTCTTCCAGGGTGCTCTGCTGCTTGTAGCTGCGTCCACAGTAACTACACTTATAGGGCTTTCCCACTGTGGGAGACGACACTGGGGACAAAGTCAACGTACCGTAAATACAGTACATACAGAATGTGTGTGTGTGTGTGTGTGTACTTTGCACAGGAACTGACAGGCTCAACTCAGACCCTATTTTCTTCACCCAAGTGTGTGTGATAATGTGTGTACAATAAGTGTATCCCTCTCACCCGAGTGAGTGCGGACGTGGCCGGTGAGAGCGTCCCGTCTGCGGCATGCATAGCTGCAGAAGGGACATTTAAAGGGCTTCTCCCCTGAGTGCAGCTTAATGTGACGCAGCAGGTTCCCCTTCTGTGTAAAGGAGGCCCCACACTGATTGCACTGGAATGGCCGCTCACCTGGGGGAGGCACATACCCGTTTACACACCCCGAACAAACCAAATTTCAAACCAGTTTGAGTAATTTGAAATCAGTTTCACTCCCAGTCACTTGCCCAAATCACAATGTCAACCTGGTTTCGGGGCAGATCTGCTCCGCAAACTAATCTTATCGTATAAAGGACTAAACACTCAATTAATTGGTCAGTCACCTGTGTGGCTGCGTTTGTGCACCATGAGGACATTGGGCCCAATGCAGATCATCCCACAGACGTCACACTTGAGTTTCCCATTGGGCAGCCGGGTGGCACCTCCTGGTGACATGGGCTCCGGACTGGCCAGCTCCCTGTAGCCACCTCCTGCCTCTCCTCCCTGCTCAGAATCCCCCTCCTCCACCTTGTCCCCTTTCTCATCCTCTGGTCCTGTGCCACGGCCCACCTCCTCGTCACTGTACAGTTCCACTTTGATGGAGTTAGCTGGAGAGAGACAGTGAATAGACCATGAGAGTGACATATGATGAGAGCAGACACATCTGTGCTTGCTAAAGTTGAATAAAAACATCTGAGCCACAAAACCAACTACCATACGCTCCCTTGGGAATAATAAAGTTCCCTACTTCTACAACAAAGGAATTGACTAACTGGAACTGACCACTAAGAGAACGGCTGGGGGAAGTGTGCTGGCTGTTGGGGGTGCTCACTGTGCGGCCTCCCACGGCCCCTGAAAACTCCCTCGAAGAGTCTCCACTGCCTGCAGTCCACACACACACAGAGACACACCACACAGGCCTACTGACATTCTATTCAGTCATCTCAATAATTTCTCAACCATAAGGTCAGTAAGTCAGCTAATACAAAGGACTGTCCATGCCCTGCCCTCCATACCTGACATGTAGGGATGGCCATTGCAGTCTTCATCCATTCTATCACCAGCTAACTGAAAAGGAAAAAACAAACATGTAGACAAGAGCCTCTAAATTATTACAGTTGTTCTTCTGTACACACATTCAGTTCCAGGAAATGCATAGTAGATGAAAATTCCTGAAGTGCAACTGGCCCTCATTGAGCCAAGCCCAGCAATTTCAGGGGACATGAAATGGAGCTAGATACAATGGCCTTTTGTTGAACACTTAGCTATCAATTTCTTCAAGACTGTGGACTAGGCCTATACTGTCTGTAATTTAGGATAGTTGGTTGGTAGAGCTAGATTGCAATACAAGCAAATATGTTACCAGCCATGTACATAACAATGAAAGACTAACTGGGCAAAACCAAGATACTTTTGGCTAAGTTTATGTACGGAATAGTCACTAACACTCAGTCAATGTGTATCGAAACATCTAGTTAGCTACTTTACTTGTTTAAAGTGCGACAGCCTAAAAAGCTAGCTACATTGGTTATGCAAGTTATTATAACCACCAAACATACTTTATTCTTGCTGGGTAACGTTACCCGTTTTTGTTCACTTTGGTGGGGGTTGTAACCTGTACTACCTTAGCAAAAATAATATTGTGGTAGCACAGATGAAAGGGTTAGCTAGCTAGATATTTGACGTTAGTCAGATGGCTCATTAGTTGGCTAGTTTGTTAGCACATGCTAGCTAACTGAGCTCAGCCACCACTAGCTAGCTGTCTGGCCAGCCTGCCAACTGATAAAGTTGTTAACGAACGTTACTACTGTAACTAGCCAATTGCTTTCAGATACCTAACATTGGCTAGCTAGCTACCGAAGTCAGAAAGACCGACAGTGACAGTTCGATATAACAAAAACAAAACAGTAAAGAAAATAAAATATTACTCTTAATGATGCCTAGCTAAATCATATCGATTGCAAACATTGTATATACAAGTGTATACTCTCAATTCCACGTTTTAGCATGTCTGGCTGGCTAGTTACATTAATAATGTTTCTTAAGCGGTTGCTATGGTACCCACTGCCCATAAACATTCACTATTGCTACAGCTAATCAGTCGGCTAGCCTATCTGGCTGATGGCATCGTCAGCTATACACTTAGTTAAAACCATTTAAACAAAACATCTGTAGAAACAGCATCTACACAAATCTTTTTTCGAAAATCTCCCGTACCTGTCACGATAGGCCTCGATTCTGTGATTTTATTTTTCTGGTTCTACGCTTGTTTTCTCTTGCGGCGACAGCATCTCCCGGCAGCGTTTACCTCAAATCCTAAACAATTTCCGGGATACAGACCGGTTTACTCCAACTCCCATGGATTCTCATCAACAGAATGTCGTGTATCGAGTTTGTGGCTCCGCTAAGGACTGCCATCTTCCCCCACTGACCCACATGTTGCACATTAAATGTCACATAGGACCTAGGACTTACAAAGTCCCGTTTTTTAATTCTGAGGAAAATGTGATAGTTTTTTATTCCCTGTAGGCTGTCTTTCTTTCATGCAATGATTTGTTGCACACTCTTGGCGATTCCGTTTTCACCAGTGTTGTATTTTTACTAAACTAGGCTGCCCTTGTATTCATCAAAGATGGTTTCATTTAGGCTGCAGCCCACTAGCAGTATAATTTTTGTTCCCTAAAGATGTTGATGAGTGGAGGGTTTATGAAAATCAAGTGGTTGGGAAGAAGAAGTGTAGTAAAATCGTTTGAAGGATAAAATATCAATCATAAGACTGCGAAAGAGTCGGGTACAGTCACTGATCATGTCTAATAATGCAGATTGACTTCAAACATTTATACTGACCTGGGTGAAAAACAAGCTCAATCACATATTTGTATTCCTAAAACTAGAACTTTGGCAGTGGTAGTAATGTTAAAGACAGTATACGAAACAGTTTAGATCGGCTGTTTACTTATCTGCCACAGGGTGGCACTACTGCTGTACAGTGTGTGTGTGTGTGTGTTTCTGTGTCCAAAAGAGAAAATGTGATTGCATGGTACATCCAAATAAGGCCATGTAGCGCCTGAGAACTATCGGAATAGGTTTCTGTTGATTTAATTGCATGATATCAGTTGAAATGTGGCATTCTGGTGTCTCTTGATGCGTCTTGATTCTTGACTCTTGATTGTGTACGTTTGTGTATTCCATGTGTAACTGTGTTGTTTGTGTCGCACTGCTTTGCTTTATCTTGGCCAGGTCGCAGTTGTAAATGAGAACTTGTTCTCAACTGGCCTACCTGGTTAAATAAAGGAGAAATACATTTGATAAAGTCTCTCACATACAGTGCATTCGGAAAGTGTTTTTCCACATTTTTTTTACGTTACAGCCTTATTCTAAATGGATTAAATAGTTTTTCCCCCCCTCATCAATCTACACACAATACCCTATAATGACCAAGCAAAAACAAATTTTTAGACATTTTTGCAAATGTATATCACATTTACATAAGTATTCAAACCCTTTGCTCAGCACTTTGTTGAAGCACCTTTGGCAGCGATTACGGCCTTGAGTTTTCTTGGATATGACATTACAAGCTTGGCACACCTGTATTTGGGGAGTTTCTCCCATTCTTCTCTGCAGATTCTCTCAAACACTCATCAGGTTGGATGGGGAGCGTTGCTGCACAGCTATTTTCAGGTTTCTCCAGACATGTTAGATCGGGTTCAAGTCCAGGCTCTGGCTGGGCCACTGAAGCAATTTAAAGACTTGTCCTGAAGGTGAACAGCTTTGCCCCAGTCTGAGGTTCCGAGCACTCTGTAGCAGTTTTTCATCAAGGATCTCTCTGTATTTTGCTCCGTTCATCTTTCCCTCGATCCTGACTAGTCTCACAGTCCCTGCCGCTGAAAAACATTCCCACAGCATGATGCTGGCACTATAGGGACGGTGCCAGGTTTCCTCCAGACGCAATGCTTGGCATTCAGGCCACAGAGTTCAATCTTGGTTTCATCAGACCAGAGAATCTTGTTTCTCATGGTCTGAGAGTCCTTTAGGTGACTTTTGGCAAACTCCAAGCGGGCTGACATGTGCTTTTTACTGAGGAGTGGCTTCTGTCTGGCCACTCTACCATAAAGGCCTGATTGGTGGAGTGCTGCAGAGATGGTTGTCCTTCTGGAAGGTTCTCCCATCTCCACAGAGGAACTCTGGAGCTCTGTCAGAGCAACCATCAGGTTCTTGGTCATCTCCCTGACCAAGGCCAGAGTCATCTCCCCCGATTGTTCAGTTTGGCCGGCTGGCCAACTCTAGGGAGAGTCTCGATGGTTCCAAACTTCTTCCATTTAAGAATGATGGAGGCCACTTTGTTCTTGGGGACCTTTGATGCTGCAGACATTTTTTGGTACCCTTCCCCAGATCTGTGCCTTGACACAATCCTGTCTTGGAGCTCTAAGGACAATTCCTTCAACCTCGTGGCTTGGTTTTTTCTCTGACATGCACTGTCAACTGTGTTCCTTTCCAAATCTTGTATAATCAATTGAATATACCACAGGTGGATTCCAATCTGTCACACCCTGATCTGTTTCACCTGTGTTTGTGCTTATCACCACCCCCCCCCAGGTGTCGCCCATCTTCCCCATTATCCCCAGTGTATTTATACCTGTGTTCTCGGTTTGTCTGTTGCCAGTTCGATTTGTCCGTCAAGCCTAAAAGCGGGTTTACCCTTGCTCCTGTCTTTTTCTATAGTTCCTGTTTACTAGTTTTCCCGGTTTTGACCATTCTGCCTGCCCTGACCCTGCCTGCCGTTCTGTACCTTTTGACTCTGATTTGGATTATTGACCTCTGCCTGCCCTTGACCTGTCGTTTTGCCTGTCCCTGTTCTAGTAATAAACTTTTGTTACTTCGACACTGTCTGCATCTGGGTCTTCCCTAAAGCGTGATACAATCAAGTTGTAGAATCATTTCAAGGATGATCAATGGAAACAGGATGCACCTGAGCTCAATTTCGAGTCTCATAGTAAAGGGTCTGAATTTTTTATTTATCTGTTATTTTACCAGGTAAGTTGACTGAGAACACGTTCTCATTTGCAGCAACGACCTGGGGAATAGTTACAGGGGAGGGTGATGAATGAGCCAATTGTAAACTGGGGATTATTAGGTGACCGTGATGGTTTGAGGGCCAGATTGGGAATTTAGCCAGGACACCAGGGTTAACACCCCTACTCTTACGATAAGTGCCATGGGATCTTTAATGACCTCAGAGAGTTAGGACACCCGTTTAACTTCCATCCGAAAGACAGCACCCTACACAGAGCAGTGTCCCCAATCACTGCCCTGGGGCATTGGGATTTTTTTTAGACCAGAGGAAAGAGTGCTTCCTACTGGCCCTCCAACACCACTTCCAGCAGCATCTGGTCTCCCATCCAGGAACTGACTAGGACCAACTCTGCTTAGCTTCAGAAGCAAGCCAGCAGTGGTATGCTGGGTGGTATGCTGCTGAATACGTAGGTAAATAAGCTATTTCTATATATTTTTTTGTTATTTGCAAAATAACATTATGGGGTATTGTGTGTAGATTGATGAAACATTTAAAAAAATCTATTTTAGAATAAGAACGTAACAAAATGTGGAAAAAGGGAATACTTTCCGAATGCACTGTATAGACACCCACAGTCAAATAGATTAGATTAAATTATTATGCTCCGAGCTCCAACGGTGCAGGTCAAAAAAGGGAATGAATGAGACAATAATAAAAAAAAAAAAAATACAAATGACAATAAGAATATATACACTTTACAATTGTAGCAATGATACACTACATATTCGTCGCCAAACCCACTGGCTCCAGGTCATCTATAAGTCTTTGCTAGGTAAAGCCCCGTCTTATCTCAGCTCACTGGTCACCATAGCAACACCCACCCATAGCACGTGCTCCAGCAGGTATATATCACTAGTCATCCCCAAAGCCAACAATTCCTTTGGCCGCCTTTCCTTCCAGTTCTCTGCTGCCAATGACTGGAATGAATTGCAAAAATCACTGAAGCTGGAGACTTATATCTCCCTCTCTAACTTTAAGCATCAGCTGTCAGAGCAGCTTACTGATCACTGTACCTGTACTCAGCCAATCTGTAAATAGCACACCCAACTACATCATCCCCATATTGTTATTTATATTATTTCTCTTTTGCACCCCAGTATCTCTACTGGCACATCTATCACTCCAGTGTTAATGTTAAATTGTAATTACTTCGCATCTATGGCATATTTATTGCCTTACCTCCCTAATCTTCTACATTTGCACACACTGTACATAGGTTTTTCTATTGTGTTATTGACTGTACGTTTGTTAATGTGTAACTCTATGTTGTTGTTTTTGTCGCACTGCTTAGATTTTTCTTGGCCAGGTCGCAGTTATAAATGAGAACTTATTCTCAACTGGCCTACCTGGTTAAATAAAGGTGATAAAAACAAATAAAAATCCGTTGGGTGGGCAGGGTAAGTGTCTGTTAGAAGGGGGCGGAAGAACATTCATAGGGGGAGCGGCAGGAAGTCCGGGGGACAGGGGGAGCAGGTAACTAACTACCTAGTGGCTATTCAGTAGTCTGATGGTCTGGGAGTAGACACTATCGGCCAGTCTGAACATTTTTGCGATGATACTCCTTTACTGCCCGCGTCTGAGTGATGGAAATGGGGAGAACAGGCCGTGGCTCGGGTGTCTGAGGTCCTTGATGATCTTCTTGGCCTTCCTGCGACACTTGGTGTTGTATGTGTCCTGGAAAACAGGCAGTGAGCACCCAATAGTGTGTTCGGCTGAGCGTACCACCCTCTGCCGTGCCTTCTTCACCACTTGAATTTTTTGACCGCCTCCAAGGCCTTCATGGTTCCGCCAGAAAGTCCACAATCTGCTCCTTTGTTTTGCTGACGTTGAGGGAGAGGTGGTTTACCTGCCACCACGCCGTCAGAGTGCCTACCTCCTCTCTGTAGGTTGTCTCGCTGTTATTGGTAATCAGGCTTACTACTGTCGTGTTGTCAGCGAACTTGATGATGGAGTTGAAACTGTGTAAGGCCACGCAGTCTTGGGTATACAGGGAGTACAGGAAGGGACTGAGGACACACCCTTGTGGGGCCCTCGTGTTTAAATCAGTGTGGAGGAGGTAATGTTGCCTTTGTGAGCTTTGTGCTTTGTGATGAGTTTAGAGTGACAGCATGGAATTCAAAGGAGGCGATAGACAGATGGGTAAGGGGAGAAAGAGAGAATGACCACTTGGGAGAGATGAGGATCCCGGTGCCACCACCCCGCTGACCAGAAGCTCTCGGGGTGTGCGAGAACACGTGGGCGGACGAAGAGAGAGCAGTAGGAGTAGCAGTGTTATCTGTGGTGATCCATGTTTCCGTCAGTGCCAAGAAGTCGAGGGACTGGAGGGAGGCATAGGCTGAGATGAACTCTGCCTTGTTGGCCGCAGATCGGCAGTTCCAGAGGCTACCGGAGACCTGGAACTCCACGTGGGTCGTGCGCGCTGGGACCACCAGATTAGGGTGGCCGCGGCCACGCGGTGTGGAGCGTTTGTATGGTCTGTGCAGAGAGGAGAGAACAGGGATAGACAGACACATAGTTGACAGGCTACAGAAGAGGCTACGCTAATGCAAAGGAGATTGGAATGACAAGTGGACTACACGTCTCGAATGTTCAGAAAGTTGAGCTTACGTAGCAAGAATCTTATTGACTAAAATGATTAAAAATGATACAGTACTGCTGAAGTAGGCTAGCTGGCAGTGGCTGCGTTGTTGACTTTGTAGGCTAGCTGGCAGTGGCTGCGTTGTTGATTCGGGGGCTAGCTGGCTAGCTAGCAGTGTTGATTACGTTACGTTGCGTTAAAAGAACGACAATAGCTGGCTAGGTAACCTAGAAAATCGCTCTAGACTACACAATTATCTTTGATACAGAGACGGCTATGTAGCTAGCTATGTAGCTAGCTACGATCAAACAAATCAAACCGTTGTACTGTAATGAAATGAAATGAAAATGTGATACTACCTGTGGAGCGAGGCGGAATGCGACCGGGTTGTTAAGTTCTATTCGGTAGACGTTGGCTAGCTGTTGGCTAGCTAGCAGTGTCTCCTACGTTAAGGACGACAAATAGCTGCCTAGCTAACCTCGGTAAATTAAGATAATCACTCTAAAAACTACACACTCTAAACTACACAATTATCTTGGATACGAAGACAGCAAAGACAACTATGTAGCTAGCTAACACTACACTAATCAAGTCGTTCAGTTGAGGGTAATAGTTTCTACAGTGCTGCTATTCTTATTGACTAAAATGATTAAAAATGATACAGTACTGCTGAAGTAGGCTAGCTGGCATTGGCTGCGTTGTTGACTTTGTAGGCTAGCTGGCAGTGGCTGCGTTGTTGATTCAGGGGCTAGCTGGCTAGCTAGCAGTGTTGATTACGTTACGTTGCGTTAACAGAACGACAATAGCTGGCTAGGTAACCTAGAAAATCGCTCTAGACTACACAATTATCTACACAATTATCTTTGATACAGAGACGGCTATGTAGCTAGCTATGTAGACGGTGGGCGTTAGCTAGCTGGCTAGCTGCTGGGCAGATACGTTAGGACGACGAAATACGATAATTACGCAATTATCTTTGATACAAAGACGGCTATGTAGCTAGCTAAGAAGAAATTGCTAAGATTAGACAAATCAAACCGTTGTACTATAATGAAATGTAATGAAAAGTTATACTACCTGCAGACCGAAGTGCAGACCGAAGTGCGGTCTTCTCCACAAAGAAAAACCCTGCGCCGGCAGGAGATGCAGACGGATGGAATATCCTATGCAGTTTAGTTTTGGAATAGTGTAATCTGTGTAATACTTTGAATTGTATGAGACGATGTCTGGAATTAATGGAGCATGTGTGGATATACTCCAAGCTCTCTTCCCAGTCTGCCACTGAGATGTCAGTCCCTAGTTCTTCCTCCCATTTTGCCTTGATGGTATCAGTAGAAGGTGTGCTAACAGATTGAAAAGCATCATATAGACGCGATATCAGTTTATCTGAGGTGGGGCATATTTTTATGCATCCGTCAAACATGGAAGGTTTAGCATTCCCAAATGTTGGGAGGTGTTTTCTAACGTAGTCTCTAATTTGAAGGTATCTGAAAAAATTACTTCTGGGAAGATTATAAGTTTCCCTCAGCAGCTCAAAGGAAGCAAAGGTCCCTTCTATGTATAAATACCCTATGGTACTTATCCCAAACTCTCCCCATCGCTCAAAGGTGTTATCAAGGTTAGAAGGGGCAAAGGAGGGATTCCTGGCGACAGGGAGCATGAATGACATTGGTCTGAGCTCAAAGTGGACTTTAATTTGCTTCCAGATTCGGACTGTGCTATGTATTATAGGATTGTTACAATAAAGTGACATCTCCAGATTGACAGGCGACAAAATCACAGCGCCAATAGAGAAGGGGTGACACTCCTCACGCTCCATACTAAGCCAGCTGGATGCCGGGAGTACGTCATCCAACAGAAATGTAACAATGCGGAGGTTAGCGGCCCAGTAATAAAATATAAAATTTGGGAGAGACAATCCTCCTTCCATCTTGGATTTACAGAGGTGTTTTTTACCTATCCTGTGTGTTTTATAATCCCAGATGAAAGGATTGATAATTGAGTCCAGTTGTTTATGAAAGGATTTAGGTATGAATACTGGGATGTTCTGATATAGGTAGAGCAGTTGTGGGAGGAAGACCATTTTAATGGCATTGATTCTTCCGAGCAGAGAAATTGGGAGAGTTCTCCAAAATAGTATGTTTGCTTTGAGTTTTTGTATCAGAGAGGGGAAATTCTCTTTAAATAGTAAGGAGTATTGTTTGGTAACTACAATTCCTAGGTAGGTAAATTTTTCTGAAGATAACTTAAATGGGAGATGTTCTAGCCAGGAGGTATTTTGCAACCGTATGGGCATTAATTCACTCTTGTTCCAATTTATTCTGTATCCCGAGAAGGTACCAAACAAGTTGATCACATCAAGAATAGCTGGGATACTAGCCTGGGGTTCTGTTACATAGAGGAGGATGTCATCTGCGTATAGGGAGATCTTATTTAGAGTATCTTTAGTATTATAGCCGTGTATTGCTGCATGAGATCTAATCGTCTGAGCGAGCGGTTGATAATTAGGGCGAAGAGCATAGGCGACAGCGCACAACCCTGCCTTGTCCCCCTGTTGAGGTTAAATCGGGGCGACAATGATTGGTTAGTGAGTATTCTGGCACAGGGGTTCCTATATAAAAGCTGGATCCAATTTATTAACCTATCTCCAATATTAAATTTCTGTAGGACCTTGAATAGATAGGGCCACTCAACTTGGTCAAAGGCCTTTTCGGCGTCAAGAGATATGACGGCAAGGTCCACGTTGGGTAACCTCTGAGAATACATAATATTGAAGAGGCGCCTGAGATTGAAGAATGAGTTTCTGTTAGGGATAAAGCCGGTCTGATCCGAATGGACCAATTTGCCAATTAAAGTGCTAAGCCTGTTAGCCAGAGTTTTTGCTAAAATCTTTTGGTCTGTATTAAGGAGAGATATTGGTCTGTATGACCCTACCTCTTCTGGATCTTTACCCTTCTTATGTATAACTGTAATGAACGCTTCGTCCAAAGTAGAAGGGAGAGCTCCATCCTCATTGGCCTGAATCAACATTTTGTGCAGATAGGGGGAGAGCATGTTGCTGAATGTTTTATAGAATTCACCAGGGTATCCATCTGGGCCCGGGGTCTTGCCACTCTTTAGAGATTTAATTGTTTCTCCAATTTCATCAAGAGATATTTCCTTATTCAGGAAGTTAGAATCTTCCTGGTTCAGGGCAGGAAGATTACAGTCCTCCAAAAATGTTTGCATAATTAAGGGGTTAGGATCCGCTTTAGATGTATATAGAGTCTCATAAAACAGTCGGAATCTGTCATTGATGTCTTTGGGGGAAGAGAGTAATTCCCCAGATGCAGATTTAACCCTGTGAATCATTCGGTCACTCACATTTTTTCGAAGTTGTCTGGGGAGTAATTTGTGTGGTTTGTCACCAAACTCAAAATATTTTTGCTTGGCATAGAGAAAAGATTTAGCAATTTTAGCTGAGAGAATCTGATTATATTCCAATTTTAAAGAGGTAATTTTTTTATGTTTCTCCATAGATGGGTGGCTAGCATTCTCCCTATCCAGTAAGTGAATTTGTCCCTCTAGTTCTTCCAGTTTTCCTCTGTTTTGCCTACTCCTGGCAGCCTGAAAGGAGATGATACAGCCTCTCAGATAAGCCTTCAGTGTTTCCCACAATAATGCTGGGGAGGTCTCTGTGTTGTCGTTGGTATCAAAGAAAAATTGAATTTGGTCTTTAAGATATTCACAGAATGTTGGTTCTGTGAGGAGCTGAGGATTCAACCTCCAGACCCTCTCGTTTGGTACAATGTCACCCAATCTCAGGGAGAAGGTGAGTGGACTGTGGTCCGAGATTATAATATCATGATACCTCACATTACAGGTATAGGGGAGTAGTCTAGCATCCAACAAAAAGTAGTCAATTCGAGTGTAAACCTTGTGAACATGAGAGTAAAAGGAGTATTCCCTACCCGTAGGGTTAGCAATCCTCCATATATCAAATAAGTTTGAATTTTTTATGTAGGTATTCAAGAATTCGCTTGAATAGGAGGTAGGGGTTCGCCGGGTAGAGGATCTATCCAAATATTGGTCTAGCACACAGTTAAGGTCCCCTCAATGACCAGGTTAGTATGGGAGATATCTGGAATCAGGGCAAGGACTCTTTTGAAAAAAGAGGGGTTGTCAATGTTTGGCCCATAGATATTTAGTAGAGTTACTGAAGTAGAGTGGATTTCTCCTATTGCGATCACATACCGACCCTCTTTATCCGCAATAGTGGTTTTATGTAGAAAGGGAATTCCTTTCCGTACCAGAATCGCTGTGCCTCTCGTTTTGGCAGAGAAGTTAGAGTGATACACTTGCCCCACCCACCTACACTTAAGTCTGCTATGAGAGTTATTCTTCAGATGGGTTTCTTGCAAAAATATAATATCAGACGAGAGTGCTTTCAAGTGGGCTAGGACCTTGCCCCTCTTAATAGGTTCGTTTAAACCCTTGACATTCCAGGAAGTGAATGTAAGCCCCGCCCTCCTCTCGTTTGTAGTTCCTATGGTGGCCTGCATACCATGTAACTTGATAAAAAAGGTAAGAAAGCGCACCAAACCATCACGATCAGCATATGTAGCACCTACACCCGAGCAGTATCCAACCCACCCCTCCCCCCTGCAAGCACCTTTACTTCCCACCCTGTTCCCTAATTTCCCCAACACTTACCCCCCATCAACCCACATTTAACAGGCATGTACAAACAGGAGAAAAAAAAGGAAACATAAAAATAATAAACACATTGTCTGGCCGATGCCAAAGCGGCGCGACCTCGAACAAGAGGTAAAACAAAAATAAAATCCCAACTATACGTTCACCTCTCACTATCCTAGAACTTCTACTAACATATGAACTGAGGAGGCTCCTGCGAGTTAAGTGTTCAGTTAGCATCTAATAAACCTAAACCGAATAAGTTACAACTTAGACATATTGCGCATTTAAGCGTCATCCTGGGTCAATCCCAGAGATAAGCAAGATATAGCCTCAAGATAATATTGCTAAGCACTGCCGGTCAAAAAATAAACCATCCGCAACCGACATAGTCAGCCGTACCTTTACATACTGTGGGTCAGGAGATCGGAACAAGGATTTGTTAAATTAAACGTTCCCCCCATAAAAAAAATATGTTTAATAAAAAATAAGTAAAAATATATACCTTATATATATATATACACACATACATACACACACACACACAAATATATACATACATACACACACATACACATACCTATATATACATACACACACATCCATATATATACATGTATGTATACATACCCACACAAAAAAATCATATATAAAAATATATATTTAAAGAATATGTATATACATCCATATGCACACATACACATACAAACATTCATACCCCAGGATAACAATCTACACTGATTTAAAATATACACATACATAATACTAAAATGCTAAGAGAAAATAGTAATAAAGTACAAATAGTAATTATATTTACGCACACCTACACATACATAAGCACTACAGAGGGCCGGTGGGACTCTAGTCGGGAGAGAGGCCCACGGCCAGACAAAGGCAGAACGGCACAAAACATCAACTTGCTAACCAGGCGTCTGCCCCCTCCCAACCACCACCCCCAGTCCCCTACAAGCAATAAATAAATGGTATGGTAGTAAGAGTGGTGTAAGGATTGTAAAATAAATAACGAAACAAACAAAAGTGGGGGAATCTAAGTATATCCGTCCGAAGGTGTCAGTGATCAAACCTGGAAGTAAAAAATATGCATCGCTGAGCACAGCCGGGATGAAAGTGAATTTAACGTTAAATGAGAGCTCTGACCGCCATCCATTGGTCTGCTCAGCGTCTTACATGCTCGGTAGACCTTGTTAAGCCCGTTTAATACGTTTTCACCCAATATGGTATAGTATGGATTCGAGTCCATGAGCAGACCCTAACACGCACTAACAAGGCACTCTAACCTGTACGGGGGATTGGTGTATATCCCCGGATAAACTTCTCTGCGTCCAAAACCGAGGAGAGCCAAATCTTCTCACCGGAAGGCGGGGTAATTCTTAGTCTTGCAGGGAAGAGTAAGGCTGGGCGAAGATGGAGTTTGTAGAGTTTGGTCATGACATCTCTGTAGTCGGCGCGATGCTTTGCCACATCGGGCGCATAATCCTCATAGACACGGAATGGATGCCCTTTATGTGACAGGTTGCCCCTCATTCGAGTTTCACGCAGGATAAGATCATTGGTCTTGAAACTGTGACAACAGATTATTACTGGGCGAGGACGTTGGCCCGGTCCAGGCACTGGGACAAGGGAGCGATGTGCGCGGTCCAGCTGGGGATCCGAATCCAAAACATCCGATCCCATTGCATCCTTCAATAGCTTGGCGAAGAAGTCGGTAGGGCGAGAGCCCGCCTCTATCCCCTCTGCCAGACCAACAACGCGCAGGTTATTACGTCTGGATCGGCCCTCCAGGTCCACCACTTTCACAGAAAGCCCCTGCACAGTATCCTGCAATGACGTGCATAGCTTCTCTAACTCGTCGATCCTACCAGCGTTGAATTCAGAAGCTTTCTCAAGGTCCACAATACTCTGGCCATGCGAAGCGACCGTTCGAATGACGCTCTCGATTTTGGTGTCCAGCTCAGCAATAGTGGCCTTAAGATCCTCCGCTATAGCAACACGTAGCTCCCCCAAAGCCCTGGTAAGTTCTGTAAGTGTCACGTTGTTGCATGTGCCTCCCGCCATGTCTGTCTCGTTGTTTAGTGGGAGTAGGCCTCCGCTGTGGATTTATTGTCCTTTGGTCGCTTATTACTCGGCATTTTCATATAAAAAGTTACAATCTTGTATTAGAACGTTTGTTGTAAAAAGTGCCATAAAGTAGGTTAAATTAGATTATTTCGCAAAAAAGTTGCAGGAGCCTCTCACGCACAGCCGTTCA
The DNA here is from genome assembly GCF_034236695.1 of Oncorhynchus nerka. Lineage (NCBI taxonomy): Eukaryota > Metazoa > Chordata > Actinopteri > Salmoniformes > Salmonidae > Oncorhynchus > Oncorhynchus nerka. Next base: position 65,304,190 of record NC_088397.1, on the reverse strand, counting down.
CTCCAACATGCTAGCTCCGCCCCCCAACGTTTTGTTTTTTAAATGATAGTTTCCGGATTTGTCCATATTAATGACCAAATGCTCATATTTCTGTGTTTATTATATTATAATTAAGTCTATGATTTGATAGAGCAGTCTGACTGAGCGGTGGTAGGCAGCAGCAGGCTCGTAAACATTCATTCAAACAGCACTTTACTGCGTTTGCCAGAAGCTCTTAGCAATGCTTGAATCACAGCGCTGTTTATGACTTCAAGCCTATCAACTCCCGAGATTAGGCTGGCAGTACTAAAGTGCCTATAAGAACATCCAATAGTCAAAGGTATATGAAATACAAATGGTATAGAGAGAAATAGTCGACGTGTCATAGTTCCTATAATAACTACAACCTAAAACTTCTTAACTGGGAATATTGAAGAACTGGGAATATTGAACCCCCTCATGTTCTGAGCAAGGAACTTAAACGTTAGCTTTTTTACATGGCACATATTGCACTTTTACTTTATTCTCCAACACTGTGTATTTGGATTATTTATACCAAATTGATCATGTTTTATTATTTATTTGAGACTAAATAGATTTTATTTATGTATTATATATACTCCCCTATTATTATTAAAATAAGTGTTCATTGTTGTCACGATCGTCATAATGATTGGACCAAGGTGCAGCGTGCAGAGTTCCACATATTTGAATAAATCAAAACACACCAAACAAGCACAAACAAACCATGACGTTCTGGGTTGCTAACTGGCAGCTACACAAACACATAGTCAAGATCCCACAAATCACAATGGGGAAAATGGCTACCTAAATATGATCCCCAATCAGAGACAATGATAAACAGCTGCCTCTGATTTTGAACCATATCAGGCCACCATAGCTTTACAATTCCCCTAGATGACCCACCCTAGTCACACTCCGACCTAACCAACATAGAGAATAACAGGCTCTCTATGTTCAGGGCGTGACAATTGTTCATTCAGTATTGTTGTCATTGTTACAAATATATACACTGCTCAAAAAAAATAAAGGGAACACTAAAATAACACATCCTAGATCTGAATGAATGAAATATTCTTATTAAATACTTTTTTCTTTACATAGTTGAATGTGCTGACAACAAAATCACACAAAAATTATCAATGGAAATCAAATTTATCAACCCATGGAAGTCTGGATTTGGAGTCACACTCAAAGTTAAAGTGGAAAACCACACTATAGGCTGATCCAACTTTGATGTAATGTCCTTAAAACAAGTCAAAATGAGGCTCAGTAGTGTGTGTGGCCTCCACGTGCCTGTATGACCTCCCTACAATGCCTGGGCATGCTCCTGATGAGGTGGCGGATAGTCTCCTGAGGGATCTCCTCCCAGACCTGGACTAAAGCATCCGCCAACTCCTGGACAGTCTGTGGTGCAACGTGGCGTTGATGGATGGAGCGAGACATGATGTCCCAGATGTGCTCAATTGGATTCAGGTCTGGGGAACGGACAGGCCAGTCCATAGCATCAATGCCTTCCTCTTGCAGGAACTGATGACACACTCCAGCCACATGAGGTCTTGCATTAGGAGGAACCCAGGGCCAACCGCACCAGCATATGGTCTCACAAGGGGTCTGAGGATCTCATCTCTGTACCTAATGGCAGTCAGGCTACCTCTGGCGAGCACATGGAGGGCTGTGCGGCCCCCCAAAGAAATGCCACCCCACACCATGACTGACCCACCGCCAAACCGGTCATGCTGGAGGATGTTGCAGGCAGCAGAACGTTTTCCATGGTGTCTCCAGACTCTGTCACGTCTGTCACATGTGCTCAGTGTGAACCTGCTTTCATCTGTGAAGAACACAGGGCGCCAGTGGCGAATTTGCCAATCTTGGTGTTCTCTGGCAAATGCCAAATGTCCTGCACGGTGTTGGGCTGTAAGCACAACCCCCACCTGTGGACGTCGGGCCCTTATACCACCCTCATGGAGTCTGTTTCTGACCGTTTGAGCAGACACATGCACATTTGTGGCCTGCTGGAGGTCATTTTTCAGGGCTCTGGCAGTGCTCCTCCTAGTCCTCCTTGCACAAAGGCGGAGGTAGCGGTCCTGCTGCTGGGTTGTTGCCCTCCTACGGCCTCCTCCACGTCTCCTGATGTACTGGCCTGTCTCCTGGTAGCGGTTCCATGCTCTGGACACTACGCTGACAGACACAGCAAACCTTCTTGCCACAGCTCGCATTGATGTCCCATCCTGGATGAGCTGCACTACCTGAGCCACTTGTGTGGGTTGTAGACTCCGTCTCATGCTACCACTAGAGTGAAAGCACTGCCAGCATTCAAAAGTGACCAAAACATCAGCCAGGAAGCATAGGAACTGAGAAGAGGTCTGTGGTCAGCCCAGTCAAAACTGTTCGCTGCTCTGGCCCCCCAATGGTGGAACAAACTCCCTCACGACGCCAGGACAGCGGAGTCAATCACCACCTTCCGGAGACACCTGAAACCCCACCTCTTTAAGGAATACCTAGGATAGGATAAAGTAATCCTTCTCACCCCCCCCCCCCCTTAAAAGACTTAGATGCACTATTGTAAAGTGGCTGTTCCACTGGATGTCATAAGGTGAAAGCACCAATTTGTAAGTCGCTCTGGATAAGAGCGTCTGCTAAATGACTTAAATGTAAATGTAAATGTAATGGTCACCCCCTGCAGAACCACTCCTTTATTGGGGGTGTCTTGCTAATTGCCTATAATTTCCACCTGTTGTCTATTCCATTTGCACAACAGCATGTGAAATTTATTGTCAATCAGTGTTGCTTCCTAAGTGGACAGTTTGATTTCACAGAAGTGTGATTGACTTGGAGTTACATTGTGTTGTTTAAGTGTTCCCTTTGTTTTTTTGAGCAGTGTATATAAAAATCGGCATAATCGGTATCAGCATATTTTGGTCGTCCAATAATCTGCATCGGCGTTGAAAAATCATAATCGGTCGAGCTCTACTCGATAGAATTCAATTTATTCTGTTCCATCTATTACTATGGGGGCAGACGGTAGCCTAGCGGTTAAGAGCGTTTGGCCAGTAACCAAACGGTCACAGGTTTGTATCCAAGTGCCGCCAAGGTGGAAAAAAATCTGCTGTTCTGCACTTGAGCAAGGCAGTTAACAACTGCTCCCCGAGCGCCAATGATGAGGTCGTCAAGGCAGCCACCCGCAGCCACCCAACCAGTTAAATGTGGAAGACACATTTCACTTGAATGCATTTAGTTGTGCAACTGACTAGGTATCCCCTTTCCCTTCGAGCCTGTGCTCCCCAATTAAGGTGCCACCGGCCTCCTGTGGTAGAGAGAGATAAAGCCTTTCACTGTCTATAACACTGTCTGTCCCCATCTCTCAATGCAGGACTGTGGAATCTAGTCTTCCTCTTCTCCAACCTCTCCTTATTCTTCCTGCTGCCCTTTGCCTACTTCTTCACTGAGTCTGACGGCTTCGCTGGATCCAAAAATGTACCTGCTTCAGTGACAGAGAAGACTGGTTAGAAGATGTGCTTGAGCCAAATCCCCTGAGTATTGTTGCCATGGTATGATGATTGGGATGAGTTGGCTAAAGCACATACATATCTGGGACAAGGTTAGTGATAAGGCATCATGTACAGTAAATGTATATAAGATGTGGTATAATGTTTCTATACTCTCTGTACACAGGGTGTGATGGCTCGTCTGTATGAGACAGCACTAGTCCTCTTCCTCCTGACCCTGTTGATACTGGGAATGGTGTGGGTGGCATCAGCCATACTTGATGATAATATGGCCAAGTCTTTATGGTAAAACAACCCCTCTTCTCCTACTCCCCTCTCATTCTCTCCCTCTGTTATGTGACTTTCATAACCTGTTTTATGTGATTTTTGTCTTTCATCTTCCACCTCTTCACATATTTTGCCTGTTGGCGTTGTTAACTAAAAATCTGCAATGAAAGTTTAATTCCTAAATGACTCTAAAACATGTTACATGTTCTGTCTGTCAGATCTGTGGGAGTATTACCTGCCTTATCTGTACTCCTGCATTTCCTTGTTTGGAGTCCTGCTGCTGTTGTTAGTACAGTACATGTTTACCCATGAATATCCCAGGCCATTGGCATTGTGTATATGTGAGGTTTCTCTCTGTGATACCTGTGTATTATATATTATATAAATGTATACCCTGTCTCCCACAGTATGTCTCTGGGATTATCACACATGTTCAGTATCACAGGAAGCCTACTGGTCAAACCAAAGGTGAGTGTGTCTGTGTGAGACTCATGTCAGTGTGTGGTGTTGGTATGTACAGTATGTGTGTGGTGTTGGTATGTACAGTATGTGTGTGGTGTTGGTATGTACAGTATGTGTGTGGTGTTGGTATGTACAGTATGTGTGTGGTGTTGGTATGTACAGTATGTGTGTGGTGTTGGTATGTACAGTATGTGTGTGGTGTTGGTATGTACAGTGTGTGTGTGGTGTTGGTATGTACAGTGTGTGCGTGGTGTTGGTATGTACAGGATGTGTGTGCTGGTCTGAGTCCCTGAATGTCTTCCATCCTCGTCTGCTGGAGGACCTTGACGAGACATTGAGTTGTGCTGAGTTTGAAGAGGCCTCTTTATCCAGGAAACTTACTAGTTAGTCCCATTACATGACCAGGGTTGGGTAGGTTACTTTTGTTGGGTTCTGAGAATATGAAATGTTACTTATTCATGTCACTGATGGAGTGCTAAGGTTGAGTGTCTACACTAGAAGTTAAAGGTTATAGGAGGAAGGTATATAATGTGTGCAACTTAGCTTGGAATGTGTTGAGTGCAGGGAAGCGATTACATGTGGCAGGCATTGATAAGGGGAGACGGGTGGAGATCTTAGAAACTAACAATGTCACTGAGGGAGAGAGGGTAATGTATGTCAGCGTATGTTATTGTTAGCCATCAGAGATCCTCTGGGAGGAGAAGAGACAGTCTGGTATCAATAACCATGATAGCCTTGAGTTGGGATGGAGTGAGCACTTTGGGGTAGACACCAGTCTCAATGTCAACAGTGAAGAAGTGACTCCGGGATGCTGGCCTCTAGGTTCCTCTGTCCAGTGTCTGTGTTCTTTTGTCCATCTGAATCTTTTATTTTTATTGGCCAGTCTGAGATATGGCTTTTTCTTTGCAACTCTGCCTCGAAGGCCAGCATCCCGGAGTCGCCTCTTCACTGTTGACATTGAGACTGGAGCTTTTGCGGGTACTATTTAATGAAGCTGCCAGTTGATGACTTGTGAGGCATCTGTTTCTCAAACTAGACACTCTAATGTAGTTGTCCTCTTGCTCAGTTATGCACCGGGGCCTCCCACTCCTCTTTCTATTCTGGTTAGAGCCAGTTCTGTGAAGGGAGTGGTACACAGCGTTGTACGAGATCTTCAGTTTCTTGGCAATTTCTCGCATGGAATAGCATTTATTTCTCAGAACAAGAATAGACTGACGAGTTTCAGAAGAAAGGTCTTTGTTTCTATCCATTTTGAGCCTGTAATCGAACCCACAAGTGCTGATGCACCAGATACTCAACTAGTCTAAAGAAGGCCAGTTTTATTGCTTCTTTAATCAGAGCAACAGTTTGCAGCTTACACACGTTGTGATCGGCTGATTCACTAATATGGTCCTCTCTCTCTTCCAAGGGCTGCATATATTGCTATTGACTGTGTCCCGCTCCACCATCCCACTCAGGCTCCTATTGGCTAATGGACAACGATTCAGTGACACTTGAACAAGCTAATGACATGGGCTTACCAAAGTGAGCTTGCCAAAGAGCAGTGTCTCCAAATATTTATCTGTAGTAAATTCTCTTTGAAAGAGAGAAGGGGATTGACCTGATGGATGACTGGTGATCCTGTTACTACTAAAATGAGAAGAGGAGGAAACTCTGGACTTGGACCTCAGACATGATTATACTTCAGAGTATAGGTACAGGACAGGTATTGCACCAAGGGGACCAATGCCAGTCTCCTCTTCTGTCAGGTCTATAATGGAGTATGTGAGAAATAAATTGAAAAAAAGAAAAAAAGGGGAGGAAGACAATGGTGAAGGAAACAAAATGTGATCTGTGTATTTGAGAAAGACTGTTTGTGTGCGTGTGTGGATCTGTCTGCCAGTGTACATTCATGTTTCTGCGCAGCGTGTTGTGTACATGCATGGAGATTTTTCTCCAATATTTTTTCCACGTTCCTTTTATTTTGTAAATTACGTTTTTCAATTATGAGTTTGTGTCCATAGATTTATGTTGACCTCAAGTGAATGTTCATATGTTATTGTCTCACAGGGGTAAAAACACTCCTCAACCTCGCCTGAATCATACAAATGGCCAAATGTGTTGTCATATCAATGCCAGAACAGTCAGCTACTACATGTTCAATTATCTGTATGTCCTGTTAAACTGTATTCTTTACGATGATGTATGATTGTTAGCTAGCTATAAAAGTGAACTCTGGTTAAAAGTATATGAAGATTGTTTAAAACTGTGAATATCTAAACTGAAGAGAGTTTTGTAAGGACTCCTCTACTGGAACAATACATGTTCTTTTCAGTCTGTTTCTTACACCGTTGCTGCTTGTTTTGATTTGAGCATAGCATACCCACTGAGAACATATATTGATTTGGCAACCCTGTTTCACCCCAATCTGTAAGTTTGCCTGAAGTTTTTAGAGCCTCAAAAGTAGGCTAGTCTTTATATACAAATCCCTTCTCCCACACCATCTGTTATGTGTCTAGTACCAAATGGTATGGTAAAGATAAGTCTATCATCATTTTAAATCGTTTCTATCTTCTTTAATTGTGTAATTAAGGGGCTACTGGGGCTACACAAAGATGGCATAAGTGTACTCAACCTAACTTGCTTAACTTTTTAAGCAGCTATTTAACAGATTTTGATTTTGTTGTGGAGTGATCACTTTCCACATAACAAGGATCACTGTACACATTCATGGTTGACAGGGCCTGGGCCATAAAATAAGCATAGGCCTATTTAAAACTGATAAGATGTTCTCTGTGTGGTCCTCTGTAGCTGAGGCTCTGAGCTGTCCGATCAGGTCCATTGTCTACTTGCTTGCTCTGTAGCTCAATTGGTACTACTGGCGCTTGCAACGCCAGGATACTGGGTTAGATTCCAGTGCTTGACTTGGGCGGAAGCTCACCGGAGCTGAGTAGCGGCACCTCAAATGTTCTCCTGCTTAAGCTCCTGTTCCTGTTATAGAATATTAGTTCAAACGTATTGTGGAGCTCCTGCACCTAAATATAAACAGTACCAACACCCAAAATGAGTACCGGCGCCTATTTCAGTCCAAGTCAAGTATTGGGGACCATCCATACTTAGAATGTATGCACGCGTGAATGTAAATCGTTTTTGGTAAAAGCGTCTGCTAAATGGCACATATTATTATTTATAAAAAAATATATGTTTCTGTAAAAGGATGTATATGTACGGTCATTGAGCATTTAATAATAAAAACTGCTGAACGTGTTTTGCTATTTGAATGTGTATTTCTCTCACACGCGTTTGCATATAACTAAATCAGGGTGAGAGTGACCTCTGCTGTACAAAATAGGGCACCCTCATGTCAAGCTCTGACGTGAGGGTATCAAGCGCATGAAGCGAGATGGTGGATGGTGGTTGGAAGAGCGCGCTTGTTTGAAATGGAAAAGCGTCGCGGTAGCTTTTTATAAAGAACATCAAGAAGAAGCAGCTGCTTTATAAATGGGATGCACTGTTGAGCGCAACATCCCGAGGGGTTCGTGCTGATTGTACGGAGATTGTGACAGCCGGTTAAATGGCTTCCCTTGCGAAGGCAAGAACAAGATGTATGTCAGGAGTTGTGCAGTATTATCATAAGGAGACGTAAACTTGGACTATGGAGGAAAAAAAGAGAGGCAGATTATTTCGAAAAGAGAGGGAGGAAGAGGGTGAGTTTGAGTCGTTAAAAATTGCAGAACAAGGGAGATGGTTTGTTAAAGAAGAATGGTAGAAAGTGTAAGCAGAGTGATCTGAAATAGGAGGAGAAGTGGAAGTGAATGAGAGCGAAGTATCTGAGGTGGCAGATGTGGTGAAGTTCTCGAAGCCTGAGGCTTGCACCGAGGGTCAGGATAAAGACAATAGGAGTGAAGTTTTTGGTAAAAGTGGACATTTACATTTACATTTAAGTAATTTAGCAGACGCTCTTATCCAGAGCGACTTACACTTGCCTTTTGACTGATTCATTTGTGGTTTCAGGGCAGAAGTTGTCATATGCTGAGGCAGTGAAGAAAGTAGAGGACACATCAAGACAGTCGTGAAGAGGGCACGAAAACCTTTCCCCCCTCAGGAGACTGAAAAGATTTGTCATAGGTCCCCAGATCCTCAAAAAGGAGGGTAGTGCTACAGAGGGTAGTGCTTACGGCCCAGTGCATGACTGGGGCCAAGCTTCCTGAAATCCAGGAGGACCTATATAATAGGTGGTGTCAGAGGAAAGCCCATAAATTGTCAGAGACTCCAGCCACCCAAGTCATAGACTGTTTTCTCTGCTACCGCACGGCAAGCTGTACTGGAGCTGTACTTAACAGCTTCTACCCCCAAGCTATAAGACTGCTGAACAATTAATAAAATGGCCACCGGACTATTTACATTGACCCCCCCATTTGTTATGTACACTGCTGCTACTCGCTGTTTATTGTCTATGCATAGTCACTTCACCCCTACCTACATGTACAAATTACCTCTAACCTGTACCCCCGCACACTGACTCAGAACCGGTTCCCCCTGTATATAGCCTCTTTATAGTTTTTTATTGTGTTACTTTTTATTATTTTTGACTTTAGATGATTTGGTAAATATTTTCTTAACTCTTCTTGAACTGCACTGTTGTAAGCACTTCACGGTAAGGTCTACACTTGTTGTATTCAGCGTATGTGATAAATAAAGTTTGATTTGATTTGAAGATGAGTCAAGGGGGAGGGATCCTGGGAGGAGTGGTGTGAGTAGTAGATCTGTACCAGTAAAGTGATATGTTTCAGTAAGATTGGATTTTTTGCATTTATAGCAATGGTTATCAACTGTACTGCAGGGATGGAATGTATGTTGCAGAAAATTGAGGTTGTGCGAATTTGGGTGTACGAGACTTTACATCAGAAGAGTTACAGGGTGTCTTAAGTGGTGGGATCCCTTCCTTTCAAATTGTTGGCCTGAGGTACGACCAAATAGATGTAAATAGTGGAGTAGGGTAGTGTTATTTATATATTTTTTGTGAGTGTTTTGTTAGATGGTAACGTATTTGTTTATTTATTCTAAGTATTAGGGAGTTGTACTCCAGTCTAGTAGGTGGCGATAATGCAACATTTACTGGATGCCAACCGCCGTTAAACCTCATCGAAGAACAAGCTCTGACGTATGTAGTTTTACGACGGTGTGCTTTACCAGTTTCCGACAGTGTTACTCGGGAAGCGCAAGTCTTGTGAATAATCCGTTTTGGTTTCCTGTTTTAAGTTCTGAAAACGAATATTTAGATATTTCAAACTAATTATCGCTATACATAACTATATCGATAACCGATATAGTGCAAGTACCAGTCGAAATACGTGTTCTATCAGCTTCAGTTCAGTTCTGAAGTTACAACTCGAAGCCCAGCGGCTTTGAAAAGTTTGTTGTTGTCACGTGACGTGATACGAATGCGGTGATAAAGTTTTTGTTTGTTTATTAAAACGACCATAGATACAAAAACAACATTCTATATTACGTTACTATTTTAAAACAATGCCTCAACCAAAATACAGGAAGATTGCTGTGATTGGGTACAGATCTGTTGGTGAGTGAAATAAGACGCTAAGTTACTTAGCCATCCTTTGTTTTTGTTTTCATATTTAACGTTGCTGCTAGATGGTTAGCTAGCAATAGCGTAGTTATGATAAAAACAAAAAACAAAGGCTAGCTAGCTTCTAGTACCAAAACAGAATCAAGAACATAAAGATAATGTCATAGCTCTGTAATTGTGTAGTGTGTTAATGTATAAAACTTGTAGTTGATAACCTTCTGCTTACTCTAGTCACCATGCCAAAGGTGTGCGCTAACAACTTAAGCCAAGTTCCACGATGTGTTAACGCGGCCAACAAACGTTACTAACGTTAGCTCATAGACCTAGCTAGCTAGATATTTTTATTGTGAAACCGCTGCAGTCATAACTAACACAGCCAATCACAATATATAACTGTTGCTCAGAAATTGTTATTTTGTTTTCCTATGATTTTGGAAATGGCTGCTCATCGGCCTCAACAATGCCATTTTTCTCTACCTCTACAGGAAAGTCTTCTCTCACAATACAGTTCGTGGAAGGACAGTTTGTAGATTCATATGACCCTACCATTGAAAACAGTAAGTATTTTTATTTCGTTTTTTCGTTGGATCAGTTTTGTTAATCTAAGTTATTGCAGCCACTATCATTGAGGGTCAAATAATATGCATGGGTGAAAAGCAGAACATATGCTCCTTTTTATGATCATGCTATATCCAGCAATTACCATGTGCTCACCTTATGTGGCATAGCCTGGACTTGACAACTTCCTCTTCAACTCTTTCCAGCCTTCAACAAAATGGTGTCTGTCAACGGTCAAGATTTCAATCTTCAGTTGGTCGATACTGCTGGTCAGGTATGTATGCTTTACATTACTCATCTTCTTTCTTTACCTGTTTCTCTGCTCTCTGAAATAACACAAAATACATGTTCTGGTGATTAGTGACCATTTGTGCCGATGCAACATGTAAAATGGTTGGGATATGAAGGAAAACAACAGACAATATTATTTTCAGAAGCACTTGTCCGTCCTTGTGTTTTCTCTCTTTAACCGATTTCTCGCCTTATCTCTACAGGACGAGTACTCTATTTTCCCTCAGTCTCATTCAATGGACATCCATGGTTATGTCTTGGTCTACGCAGTAACCTCCATGAAAAGGTGAGTAGTCACGGGTACATTTAATTTGCAGTTCATTTTTTGTCCTGGCCCTCTGATCTTGTGACTCTACTGTGTGTATAGATAGTTGTCTGTCCATCAATACACACTGGTAACCTGTCTCTTTTTGTCTTTCACTTTTTGCAGTTTTGAAGTTGTTCAGGTTCTTCATGACAAGCTGCTAGATATGGTTGGGAAAATACAGTAAGTTAACCAAAGTTATAAAAGGTTAGTGATGCTGCTTTTGATGATCTGTTTGGATTGTAAAAAATTGGTTTTCCAAGTACACTTTAAAATGTAGGTGTGTTCTTTTAGGGTGCCAACTGTTCTTGTTGGAAACAAAAAAGATCTCCACATGGAAAGGTAAACCTACTTGAGCTGAATGAAGGAGGAGCACATTGGTGCTCCCACTCACATGCATGGCTGGTACATTATGTATAGAACCATGCCACTACCATCCCATTTTAAAAAATGGCATATGGTTTCACCTTGGTTTTCCATCTAAGGTCTTGGACCTTGTGGTCATATAGGTACATTAATGCTATCTGACCTATAAAAAGGTGTGATTTCATTACATCATGCTCAATGTGTCCCTCCTCCCCTCAGGGTGATCAAACCAGAGGAAGGGAAGAAGCTGGCCCACTCATGGGGAGCAGCATTCATGGAGTCTTCTGCCAAGGAAAACGAGGTAGACAAAGATATCTTCTCTGCAGACAGAGCTACTCATAAAAATGTGTCTCTTCAAAAGCATGAACTTATTTATTGATTTGTTTTTCTACTTTCAACTCTATGCATTGCAGACCGCTGTTGAGGTATTCAAGCGGATCATTCTGGAGATGGAGAGGGCGGATGGGAACGTTCCCTCCGAGGATAAAAAGTGTGCCGTGATGTAAGAGGGTCTCACCAGGACAGCAGTAAGCTCATTGGATGAAGCCAGGAGACACAACATCACCAGCCTGCCAATCATGACTTCCCTAGCACAAAGGAGCCGCAGTCGCAATGTGGCCACTTTATAATTCAACAGTGTTTTACACAAAGGCACCCAATCACACTCGAGGCTAACTAAAAATAACTCTGACAGGTGTCACACAAGGGTTTCACTGTCAGTTTTACTGAAGTCTATCAAGTTTGGTTGGCATAAACCAAACCTCATGAAAATACCAAATGTAATGTAAGAGCAACAAGCCTAAACTTCACAACAAAAAACAGCTCCCTGATAATTGCAATCAAATAGCTAGCCATGTATCAACAGATGGAGTGGTGACTGGCTAGTGTCCCCAACTCTCACTGGCTAGCTTCACCTTGTACATAATAAGGGCTGACCTTGATGCCTAAAAAACATGCCTGACTTTTTTTTCTCAGGTCATTGTTTGGAAAGTCACTATAATTCACAACTGATTAATGTATTGGTTACAGTATCTTGGAATGAGTTCTCTTTCACACAAGATGTGTATTGCAGAAATACATTTCCTCTGGCATTGGTCTTGGCTAACATTTTTTCACTGTAAAACTTTCAGCAAGTCAACTTCAGGTTACACTTCACTCTTGAACTGTAAATAATTTATTTTAGGAAACATGCCAATTTGTATTTTCTAGAATACAGTTTTATGTTCTTCTGGTTGGCAGATTGGTCCTCGCTCCTTTCCGCTATGATCTACCATCTGACTTTAATAATTAAGCTGTAATTATCCAGTGGATGAGGCACCCTTGAATGATGTTTAGAAAAGAATGGAATGGATCTGTTGTATAAAAAAAAGTTGTGGCCTTTTGATCCCAGAGAACTAGGATCGTAGACACAGGATTGATAGTGTTGTTAGTTTTATTCTGAGATAATACAAGTGTGTTCATTCAGCAGCATATTGAATGAAATGTCTGCATATAATTATACTATAATTAAGAAGATGGAGTTGCAGTTAAGGGCATTCACTGATAATTCCTTACCACTGTGGACTGTTAACCAGTTCATGGGGATCACAGGATCTGCTGGTTTAGTTTTAATTTTGGGGTTTTGATTCCAGAAGTGATGTAGGGCTCCATCAAGCCAAGCAAGGACGCCTTATGACACATGATCACTTATGAATTTATGTTGAGTCGGGGACTCCCAGCAGACACAGTGCTCACCATAACCTGATTTTCGTGTCCACAAAAGATCAATTCGATGCCCAATGGTTTTTACTGACATTACTTACATTTATCCAGACGGTCCAACCCCTAATGTCGATTATTTGTTTATAATTTTTTTATAGAGTGCTTTTCTTTGAATTAGTAGATTGATTGATTGATAGGTGAGTTTACACAGGCAGCCCAATTCGACGCTTTTTTCACTACTTGGTCCTCTGACCAATCAGATTTGTGCTGAAAAAGATCTGATGTGATTGGTCAAAATATCAGAATTGGGCTGCCTGTGTAAACTCAGCCTAAGAGAAGCTGGAGATGTTGTGTCTTGTGCCTTACCCTTCAATCCCCCCCCCCCCCCCACACACACACACACACACACCTGTTTCCCTACTTGACTCAAGATCCTGTTTTTTTTCTCTGTTGACTTGACCCAATGGGGAAAACAAGGTGCACAACACACCTGAACACCAATACCCCCACATAACTCAGAACTATTGCTGTAAACTGTTTTGTATATATAAATATTTTACTCCTTTAAAAGTCTATTTTTTAAAAATTGATTAGTTGTGTCATGGCTGCTCAATAACTGTCTGCAGCTAAGAATTTGAATTCCATCTCTGAAACAGACATGCAGCCACTATAATACCACACCACTTGGAGACAAATCTGTTAGTAAATGAGTAATTATTTATTTGACAAAACCGAATTATGATGCTTACAATTATGCAGATGTATTTTTAAATTGCCCCTGTACTAAGCCTAAGCCGTCATTGATGGTCTTTACTGACTTTTCACAAAAAAATATGAATTGATCATGAGGGGCCGCAGTGGCTTGTGGGTCTGCGTACCCACATCCATACCCACACATGCAGTCAACTGATTTATGGAATCAATCCATTTGTGCAGTTAAGGTAACTCTTAATTGCATTACCAGTAGCCAGGGCTGGCCCTAACCTTTTGGGGGTCCTTAGTGAGATTTGGTTGGGGTTCCCCCCCACCTCGGGGGAAAAGCATTTTACTGGCCCTGTCTTGACAGCGGAGAGAAAAATGTAGGTTTTAAAGTACATTTCCTGCTATTCTAAACATTTTGGTATAGGGCAGAGAACAAAATGTGCAGATTAACAGCACATTTCCTGCAATTCTATCAATTTTGCCATGGGGTGGAGAGACACTTTTGCAGTTTTAACACTAGCGGTGTGTGGGTCAAATCAGTGGGGAAGCCAAGCCAGGAAAATAATGCCATGTTACATCGGTCCGGTGAAGTCCATTCTGTGTTGTGATAATTGCGTTTTTTGCTCTAACATGTTAGTTGTTGGGCTCCCGAGTGGTGCAGCGGCCTAAGGCGTCACTACAGAACCTAGTTCGATTCCAGGCTATATCACAACCGGCCGTGATTGGGAGTTCCATAGGGCAGCGCACAATTGGCCCGGGGTAGGCCGTCATTGTAAAGGTTATATAAAATAAGTTCTAATGAGAGAAGAAAAAGATGCAATTTAACAGCTAATTTCCTGCAATTCTATCTATAGGGTTTGGCCAGGGTAGGCCGTCATTGTAAATAATAATTTGTTCTTAACTGACTTGCCTAATTAAATAAAGGTTAAAAATATATCATTTAAAAAAATGGAGTTGGTCTCCCTTTGCTGCCATAACAGCCTCCACTCTTCTGGGAAGGCTTTCCACTAGATGTTGGAACATTGCCGTGGGGACTTTCTTCCATTCATCCACAAGAGCATTAGTGAGGTCGGCACTGATGTTGGGCGAGTAGGACTGGCTCGCAGTCGGCGTTCCAATTCATCCCAAAGGTGTTTGATGGGGTTGAGGTCAGGGCTCTGTGCAGGCCTTCCACACCGATCTCGACAGACCATTTCTGTATGGACCTCACTTTGTGCACAGCATTGTTCAGCATTGTCATGCTGAAACAGGAAAGGGCCTTCCCCAAACTGTTGCCACAAAGTTGGACACAGAATTGTCTAGAATGTCATTGTATGCTGTAGCGTTAAGATTTTCCTTCACTGGAACTAAGGGGTCTAGCCCAAACCATGAAAAACAGCCCCAGAACATTACTTCTCCTCCACCAATCTTTACAGTTGGTACTACGCATTCTGGCAGGTAGCATTCTTCTGGCATCCGCCATACCCAGATTCGTCCTGTCGGACTGTCAGACATGAAGCGTGATTCCATTCTTGATTATTATTATTATTTTTTTTAACCCTTTTTCTCCCCAATTTCGTGATATCCAGTCTTGTCTCCCCTATGGACTCGGGAGAGGTGAAGGTCGAGAGCCATGCATCCTCCGAAACACGACCCTGTCAAGCAGCACTGCTTCTTGACACATTGCTCGCTGAACCCGGAAGCCAACCCCACCAATGTGTCAGAGGAAACACCGCCCAGCTGGCGACCGAAGTCAGCTTGCAGGTGCCCGGCCCGCCACAAGGAGTCACTAGAGCGCGATGGGACAAGGAAATCCCGGCCGGCCAAAACCTCTCCTAGCCCGGACGACGCCTCATGAGTCTCCCGGTCACGGCCAGCTGTGAAACAGCCTGGGATTGGTCTGTAGTGACACCTCAAGCATTGCGATGCAGTGCCTTAGGCCGCTGCACCACTCGGGAGGCCAGCAAAGCCGTTCTACTGTCAATGTTTGTCTATGGAGATTGCATGGCTGTGAGCTCGATTTTATACACCTGTCAGCAACGGGTGTGACTGAAATAGCTGAATCCACTAATTTGAAGGGATGTCCACATACTTTTGCATATATCGTGTATATAAACCTAAAGCCAAGACAATAAGAAGACACAGTGGCAGTGGCTTCCCTTGGCATCCATGAATACATGCCACTGAGTTTTAAAATGAATTCCCAGCATTTTGCCATGACTTATGCCATTTTAATTTGGTATCTGAATGAGAGTGACTAACAACATCAATGGGGCTCCCTGGAGGTCATGGCCCCTGGGTAGGTGCCTCACGTGCCCGGTCAGTATTCGGCAATGATTAGTACAAGTTTAGATAGCTGGCTAGACTAACTTATCTAATCAAAAAATGATTTGCTGACATGGCTAATTGAGTGAGTAGCTAGGCTTCCATCCAATTGGCGACAGATTTTCATGTGAATATTCTCAAATCTGCATTAAGAAAATATGCGCATTTCCCCACCAGTGGTGTTTCCAACAAACAATTTGTTGCAGATAAAAATCAGTGTGTGATGACATAGCGCACACAAAATGTACTTTTTCAATAAAATTTCCATGTACCAAATAAAAATGTTTTTCCATCGCATTTTCAACTCTACTGATTGTTTTGTCACATAAACTGTTGCGTTAAATAGTAAATGTAACTACACTGGACTTGGCACAAGCTTTAGCCAACAGCTCCCAGAGATGATATTGTTATGGATAAGAATTTTTATAGAGAATATTTTTATTTGTCAAATGGCAGTCAAGCATCGATCATCATGTCACCAGAATAAGACCCTCGATTATTTATTGGAAAGGAGCATCAAGATCACTGGGCACTTTCACCACCCTGTGAAGTTCATCATTACTTATTTAAACTGTAGCCTAATAGAGTACAACAGTATGAGTCATAATACCCCTAAAACCTAGTGGTCAAACAAAGAAATGGTTGCACTCATTTTCAGACCCATTCATTTTTCATAGGGGATTTTAGAAATACTTCAAATAAAGGCTGTGGTTTGTGTAGGCTTATCCTAGCCTGTTGTTTTGATAACTGCAAATCTCTCTAGGAGGTGATTTTTAAAATCAATATATTCCCCCAAAATTAAATGCTAATTAGGCTATCATAAAGAACTACAAATGCCATGATGATTTGTATGAGACTGTTGAATAAAGGTAAAACTCTCTGGATTAACTATCTAATGTTAGCTAAATGAATAAATTGGCTACCTTTCTTTAAATGGACAATTCTGTGAACTGTGTTGTGCAAGTTTTAAATTGACACAATACCTGTTAGCAAAGGTGTCAGCTAGAGATGATGTGCAGGAGCTTGCAAGGATTAGTAGTCTTGAATGATGTCTACTTTGATACTAATTTGCGTTTTCGAATCTGAGATGAAATAGAGCTGAATTATTGATAAAAGTCACCGTGTCTGAGAGACATTTACATGGTTATTAAAAAGTCACGCCAGGGTAAGCCTACACAAAACACAGCCGTTATTTTAAGTGTTTCTAAAACTCCCTATGGGAAAAATGAATTGTGAAAAAATAATTGGAACCATTTCCATTTTTGACCGCTAGTTTCTATGGCTATTATGACACCTCCACTGTGGGGCTCTATTAACTGCATGATTTCTCTAGTCAAAGTGGGAGGACTACATACCACGTCATTGCCACTCCACATTTACACAAAAAGATCCCACCATGTCCAACGAACAAATGATCTCTTGGCATTTAAAAAATTGTACGGAAAGTACTGTTTCCATGGATGGAAATGTGGTTATTATCAGTGACATACGTAAAAAGAGAAAAACTGCTGATGCACAAACAAATTAAGATATTGCACCTATTGTGTATTTCTACTAACTCTCAACAAATTGCCTACTCCAAATTAGACCATAGGTATTACAATGTTTTTAGATCAGAGGTTTGATACCACAGCACCCGGTCGTCACACCTACAAATTCATAAACCTCGCCCATTTCTACAATGTATCTTCTTGAAGTCAGATTTTAAACCTAACCTTAACCTCACTGCTAAACGTATATGAAGACTCAAAAGCTCATTTTTGTTTTCATGATTTTTTACGATAATAGCCCATTTTGACTTCAAGGATCTCTCAAGCACCCCGACTCAAACTTTCTTCGCGGTCATGTGTATTTGAAAGTCAAGTTGAGAGGGCAATCTTTTATTTTTTAAATTTAACTCGGCAAGTCAGTTAAGAACAGATTCTTATTTTCAATGACGGCCTAGGAACAGTGCGTTAACTGCCTGTTCGTGGGCAGAACGACAGATTTGTACCTTGTCAGCTCGGTTACTAGTCCAACGCTCTAACCACTAGGCTACCGTGCCGCCCAAAATCTCTCGCGCTTCCGGGGAGTTGCAATGCTTGTCTCTCGTCGTTTAGCTCCAGTTTAACAAATAACGTAGATACATCGGAAAGAAGTCCGTCGTGAGAAACAGTGGTTACGTCGCTACCTTACAGGATCAAGCAAGGGCGAGCCAGTGCATGGAATATGGAGTGTGTAAGTAGCTCAGCTACACCGCCAGCAAGGCTAAACTAGCTATCTAGTAACGTTAGCCTACCCTAGCTAGCCAATCACAGTAGTTGATGTTTGCTAGTTACATTCAAGATGATACATGAGTAGCTAGCTAGCAAGATCAACTTGGTTCTCTGTGGTTGTGTGTCATAACTACTGGTAGCCTGCGTAACTAGTTAGCTAACATCGTTAGTTTGCTGCATCTGTTGTGTTCACATTCCAGCCAGTAACCTTAGCTAGTTAACGTTGCAGTACTAGTTTACATCATGACCTCTTACAATACCAAATTGGAGGCCATCATTAGCTGTTGACATTGTCAAGCCCTAGTTATCATTTCAGAGATGTTAAGATGCTTTGTCTTCTATATGGCGAACTAGGTGAGATAACATTACCTCGTGAAAATCCACTCGAACTATATAGTTTTAATTAGTCCACTGTTGATACAGTCCCACAATGTTTTGCATGCCAGCAGTCAAGTTTTCAAGATATTAGACTTTCAGGAAGCAAAGTGACACTTGATCGAAAATGCATCTTATGATGATGTGGCACATTGCTTCTTGAATGTCCAATATCTTGAAAAGTTGACTGCTGTCACACAAAACTGGGACTGTATCAACAGTGGACTAATTGAAAAATGACCTAAATACTAGTTGTTTTTTTTGTGCAGATTTTTCCTTTAACGTTACATTGACTGCATGAACTGTCTAATATCTGAGCTATGATCCAGCTAAGCGTGTTGGCTACCTTTTCTGTCCAAAGGTTCTTATATCTAAATGTGACAAGGACAGTCAGACAATGACTCCCATTCCTCAGTAGTGGCTAAATAATGCCATTTGTGTTGGTGCAGTGCACCTGTGCCCTGCAAAGTGTTTGTTGCTGCTTAGGAGGAGTGATCAAACACTGAACCACTTTCAAACAGCAGTATGTTGGCTACTTTATATTCCTGATATAACTATGCGATGATTAGCCATGACTAACACATTGGTGGTAATGAATATGAAAGGCCTTGGATTCTTGAAGAGAACATCAACTATTTAATTTCCTTGGAATTCTGCCTTGCCTGGGGGAAATGAGTCAATGAACCTGTACTCTCTTTCAGATTCCACTTGCTGATGATGATGTGGATTGTAAAAAGGAGCCACTTCTAGGAGGTAAATAGCCTCCTTTTACTGTTAATGCATAGTGTAATAAACAGCAATGAAAGGATAAATAGCTATGCATGATGAGGTAATCTTAATCCTATGCATGGTGAGAAATTGTTAATGTGCTTTTTTTTTTTACATGTGTTTTTAAAAAGCATTATTTTGCTTGTGTTAGAAGGAATCCTGAAAGTGTGACATTGTGATAAATTCTGGAGTCTATTGAGGCAGCTATATTACAATTGTAAATGCATATAAGGAATGGACAGTAAGTTGAAACCTGTCCCTTTCCTCCTCATTCTCCTCAGACCCAGATTATAATGTCTACACCCGGTTTATGAAGTCTCATCGGTGCTATGACTTGGTCCCTACCAGCTCCAAGTTGGTGGTGTTCGATACTTCACTGCAGGCAAGACCACGTCCTTCTTTTAACTCCTTCCTGTCAATTAAATCTGGACCAAAGATGCTGCGTTGTGTTTGTGTGTGTATAACTGTGTTCAGATCTCCATAGGTAAAGAAGGCGTTTTTCGCTCTGGTGTCCAATGGGGTGAGAGCAGCGCCACTCTGGGACAGTAAGAAGCAGTGTTTTGTAGGTAAGAATAGAGTAAAAAACACATTTTGCTGGCTGGGCTTTTGGCAG
Source organism: Oncorhynchus nerka (assembly GCF_034236695.1). NCBI lineage: Eukaryota > Metazoa > Chordata > Actinopteri > Salmoniformes > Salmonidae > Oncorhynchus > Oncorhynchus nerka. Next base: position 65,284,149 of record NC_088397.1, on the reverse strand, counting down.
ATTTCGAAATGCACAATGAGTAGAGTCCCGTTGGATTCTGGTGACTCTGTTCTCCTGCTGATCTCTCACTGCAGGTATGCTGACCATCACAGACTTTATCAACATCCTCCATCGCTACTACAAGTCTCCTTTGGTAAGGCCTGCCCTCGACGTCCACTGTTTCTGCTTGTTTATAGCATACCCTATCTCAATTTCACATTTTGAATCCTAGTGGTGGTAGAGGGTGAAAAGGCACGACACCTCATTTGCAGCACACATCCTTCTGTCTATTGAACAGTTGACCTCCATGCCTCTCACCCCCCTCGTTATGTTAGTCAGCACTTTCTCCTGTTCTAATGTTTCAGGTGCAGATATATGAGCTGGAGGAGCACAAGATAGAGACATGGAGAGGTAAGAGCATTCATTAACTGTAATAATAAGTGACTGATAGCCTTCTGGAGCGCCAGTGAATTAACTAGTGCCTATTCTGTTCTCCTTCACCATAGAAGTCTACCTTCAAGACTCCTTCAAGCCCCTCGTCAGCATATCCCCTAACGCAAGGTAGGTCTACTGCCATGGCGAGATGTTGAGGGTTGTCACTGGACAGTTGGTTCAAGCATCTTGAGATCAATTCGGTGATTTACTGGGACTGTTTGATACTGACACATGTGTATCAATTTCCGCTTCCTGTTTCAGTCTGTATGATGCTGTATCGTCTCTGCTGAAGAATAAGATCCACAGACTGCCTGTGGTCGACCCTCTGACAGGGAACACCCTATACATCCTCACGCACAAGAGGATCCTGAAGTTCCTCAAGCTCTTTGTGAGTCTTTCTTGTGATCCTCTCTTTCTTACACTCTTCCCCGTTCATCTCTTTTACCACATTTTATCATCTGCTGTTTCTTGACATCTCAATGTGTCATTCTCGGCAGTAGATAAGGTAGGACAAGAGCACTGTTACAACTGTAGGCCTGTTAATGAAGTCTACACCAAACTGTTTATTCATGCTTTTGAGGTAATATACCGTGTTTAATTTCTATGTATTTTTCAAGCCACTTGCATTAGTGGAACATTGTGTGTTATTTTCTTCCCAGATATCGGAGATGGCAAAACCTGCCTTCTTAGGCCAGACTCTAGAGGAGCTTGGCATCGGAACATTCCATAAGATTGCAGTGGTGCGTTCTGACACACCCCTCTACACAGCACTGGGAATCTTTGTGGACCAGAGAGTGTCTGCCTTGCCTGTCGTCGATGACAACGGTAAGTGAGGGAGGCGAGGGGACAGTTGGTTTAACATGTCTGACCCAGACACTCTCCTGTTGTAAATGGTAGGTAGTTCTCATGTACCCATGTTTCTCTCTCACACACAGGACGAGTGGTGGACATTTACTCCAAATTTGATGTCATTGTAAGTACTGGACAGCTGTGCTACCAATGGGCAGTATTTAAACAGAATAGTCACTGGTTATCAGAACATATTGTTTGTGAGAGACCGACAATGAGACGAAACAGAAAGACCGTAACCAAAATTGTCTGTATCCTTGTGCTGTAAGAGTATTTTATAAAGGCAAAGCATTCAGTGCAGACCAAAGTAAGTCTCTCCTGTTCTAGATCAATGGGTCTCTTACCCAGTGGGCAGGCAGTATAGAGCCTGTGGGTTGTTATCGACCAGCGGACTGGCTGGGGTTTATTAGCCTTTAGCCTGGGGAAACAAGAGAAAGTGGGCTCACTCTGCACTGGACTCCACTAACCCCTAGATGACAGTATGTGTCTGTCTGTGTGTTTTCATCTCTGCTATCCAAATACAGTACCGAACATAAGCAGCATTGAGAAGTAATAATGTCCCCCACACAGAACCTAGCAGCAGAGAAGATGTACAACAACCTGGATGTGACTGTGACCAAAGCTTTACAGCACCGCTCTCAGTATTTTGAGGGAGTGCTCACCTGCAACACACACGACACACTAGAGTCCATCATCAACAGACTGGTGGAGGCAGAGGTGAGAGAGCTGGAGACACCTGTGTATACACTATTATTGTTTGGGTCGACAATTTAAACCGTTTCCTGGGCGTTTATCAAGGTCAATAGAAGTAGTACATACAATCATAATGTAATACACACAGGTGCTGAGATCTAGCCTTGGCTTTTAGTTTGTAACTTATGGTTTTGTTTTTCTGTCTCCATCTTCTCTCTCAGGTGCACAGGCTGGTGGTGGTTGATGAGCAGGAGGTGGTGAAGGGCATCGTCTCTCTCTCAGACATCCTCCAGGCACTGGTTCTCACTAATGAAGAAGCAGACTAAGGTAAACACAAACCTTCTCTATTCACCGACCTTGATAAATCAAATGAAAACAATGTGAATGTAATTTAGCTTCAACTCAGTTCCTGAGAGGCAATGTCTTACCTGTAAATTGTTTTGTGATTTTTAAAGGATTTAAATAATTGTCAAGTTGAACTAAAGATTAATCTGGTGTTTTGTATTTCAGGAACTGCTTGAGGGAGTGATAAAGGAAATATTCCTCCAGAAGATGAGGAAGGACAGAGAAAATGAGGATCCTGGAAGAGGAGAAAGAGGAGTGACGCGAGAGAGGGAAAGATAGGTCTTCTACATCCCCTCATGTACAAATGTACGGCTACAGCACAGGAGGACATCTCTTTCTCTCTGCATACAGATGTGAAGTCCCATTGACTTTCTCAATCCAGCAATATAGACACGTGCAGTAACAAGGGACATACAGGAACACTGTAAATCAAGCCAAAACCCAAGCAACCAAAAAGACCCAAACAAGAAGCAGGACCAGAAGTAGCCAATGGAGTGGAGCTGTATGTCCGTTCTGGGCAGCCCAACACAACCTAGTGTCTCTCCTCTGTAAATGCAGGTGGTGGACCTATACAGTACAGGAATGATGTGTAGTTATATGAAGGGGATCAATTTGCCACTTCTCAGACAAATCCATTCCCCGCCTATTCTCTCCCATTTGGTCTGTAGATACACTGGAGAGAGGAGTCAGTAACTTCCCACCCTGGCCCTAAACTGAGCAGCATTCCTTTACCCATAATCCTTATAGGTCTGGTATCTCTAAAGCACAACTAGCCAGCCAATCATGGATCGCAGGTTACAGAATGTCACAGTGGAACTTGAAGATATACAAATCTACAACGGCAACTCCGCTGCCTTGGTTACAGTAGGTGTGGATTGTCGGAGATGGAACTGCTGTAGAAGATGTCATTTTTGAGTTTTACTCATTTATATATTGATGCACAACCAATTAATATTTATGTAAATATAACAATGTTTTATTTAGGTTATTTCTGTTTCTAAAGTGCTCTTAATTTCTTTTTTGGGGGGGGGGGGGTTTAGTCAGTGTGTCCTTGTTTGTCTTGACATGCATTCAGTTTGACTCTGAAGACTGGAGAACCATAACATAAGGCTGCTGTTAGGGCTTGCCTAGCCTTGTTCTTCAAAGTCATTCTAGAGCTACATGAGAAATGATTTAGCCTTTTTTAAGTTTGACTAATTTCACAATCCCAACAATATTTCTTTAGACCGTTTTCAACAACATGTAGTGTGTGTGTGTGGAGTAATCATGATGGATTCGTTCACTTTTGCTCGTGAGCCTTTTCTAGTCCTCATTGGATGTTAAGTGCTTCTGAGCTATCCATCATGATTTTATTGGGGGTATATCAGTGAAGCATTAGACGTTATCTTTTTGCTGTGTCTATTCCATTTTTATTTCATCCTTGTTATAGGATTCAATTTTAGCCTTTCATTACTGCCACCATTTTCTTTCTCCTTTTTACATTCCGAGGGCAAACCAATCTCGACCTATGAAAAGGACTTCCTTGGGCCATTGAGTCAGTACATTTAACATTTTACTTTTCAAAATTGACTTTTGTTATGAATAAGATGCGTACAAGTATGTAAATGCTGTCTTTTTTCTACTACTCATGTGAAGTTCTAATTTAATGCATGAACAATAAATACGATTTCTCTTACATGGGGTTGGTTTTGACATGTATGCACTTTTGAATCTGTTTTGTCTTGGTGAAGCAGTAGGGTTGATGTGTAACTGAGTGGGTGTAGGTCAGTCGGAGATTGTGGGACGAGCAGGATGTGAGGTAACACTATGGCCTAGATTTAATCAGATCAAGAATTAACCGGCGATAGATGTGTTGGCGGTGTAACACCGTTGGCGCGTTCAAATGTTCAAGTCGGTGAGCAGCTGCTTGTGTGATCATTGTCAAAAAGCCACACCCTTCTCACTCATGTTAATTACCAAACGAGAAAGTGTAGGCTATATAGAAATGTCTGCTTTAGGTATAATGCCGGGAGTCGCTTGTGGATTTGACGGCTCTAAAGCAGTTGCACCGCCGACCTCAAACTACTGCTATGCGGGTGTAGGCTAGTGCAGATCTGATACAATCTAGCCCTAAGTCTGGGTAATGAGACTGCTGACCACACGAATCAGGAACTGTGGACGAAGCATTATTACAGGGAATAGAGACATTAAACTAGAACTTTCCTTTTGATTTGAATGAGTGGTCGGAAGACATTAAGTTTGTATCTGTAAAACATACACCAAAATGCACTATTATAAACCGTTTTTGTATTGATGTACATACTGGTGTGAGCAAAATAAAGACAAACCATGTAGGAAAACAGTTGTATTTATTACTATAGGCTATATAATATTACTGATATACATGATTGGATACTAGTCCTGAAAAGGTTTTCACTTGGTTTTAAAAGCTTATTTTGATTTCTTTGTCCAGATGTCTGGGCGTTCTCATCATTCGTCACTTCATTAACTGGGTGGTTCGAGCACTGAATGCAGATTGGCCGACAGCCGTGGTATATCAGACCGTATGACAAAATATTTATTTTTACTGCTCTGATGGTAACCAGTTTATAATTGCAATAAGGCACCTCGGAGGTTTGTGATATATGGCAAATATATCAGGGCTAAGGGCTGTATCCAGGAACTCTGCGTTGCGTCGTGCATAAGAACAGCACTTAGCCGTGGTATATTGGCCATATGCCACACCTCCTCATGCCTTATTGCTTAAACACTCCATAGTGCAATACAACAGCATACAACATTTCATCTTGTCATAATTCCCCTTAACAGTATGTGATGTAGAGACACAAGGCCAGAGACATATCCCATCTATGGCCTATGATGTTTACATAGGATCACTTCCCAACCAAGGACAGAAAATCTGAATTCACCTAACAGTACGCAGACTCCCAGGCCCCGTCTACCACTCAGCCAAAAACATAAGCAACCACATTTTCAGGAAAAATATGCACATGTACGCACGCCAAGTCCTCTTGGCCATCACCCAAGAACCATAAACAAATAATATACAGTACAGGCGAGCGTAACATGGTCATAAACTAACACATTAAATCAAATAAATGCATCCAGGCCATATATATTTCCTGCGGAACAGCATTGATAAGTATCAGTAGTATTAATTTTACCACAAAAAAGTTTAACGACAATCCTTTTGTGCTACAGCCACGCTGAATAAGCACTCTTTACAGAGGGTCTGGGGACTCTTCACTGTTACTTAGCTTTATGGAAATGTGAAGAAATCTGTGAGAGGTATTTACCAATCACCAAATCTCAATAACTGATTAAAATGCTTAATATATTATAAACACCCTCTGTTGTCACTGGTGTGATCTGCAGTAAAACAGTGATGGGTGTTGAGAACAGTTTGGTTGAGGTGCTGTGGAGTGAGTAGTGCACACATTGGCCCTGCAGAGCCTTTTCTAGGAACTAGCAATAAACTGGCAGGATTAGGAACACAAGGAAGGAGACTTCACGTCAGCAGTACCTTTTGAGTTTGTGCTCAACGAAAAATAAAATAAAGCGACAAATTTAACAGTACATATTATTTTCCTGAAAACAGAATACACGGTGAAAACAAGATTTGACAGATAAATCATCATCCATCATACAAACTATTTACAATTTGCATATCAAAGAGGTAATGTAGGTGGGGTATAATTTATGAATATGGAGTGGAATAGACAAAACAATCAAATACTGTTCTATAGTAATGGGAGACATCAAATAGGAGGGACTCAGTATGTGCTTTCAATGACTCAGTATACAGTAGTGTTGCTTTGTAGATATTCCATTGGTTTATCAGTGGTTGATTGACAGCACATATAAGCCTCTCCAATTGTCTCCCATCTAAGACCAGTAACCAGTGTAACTGTTGGTAAACATTACAAAACATTATTAAAATATCAATGGAAACTCAAATAAAAAAAAAGAGTCATATATAGTCACACCTAAAAAAGTTATTGTATGTACAGTGATAATACTTGGTCAGGGAGAATATAACATGAGGGGAAACATACATGGAGGTATTGTGGGAAAAAAATTAAATAAATCATCATAACAGCAATTGATGTGAGTGTTTACAAAATGGCTACAATACAGTCCATCGTCATGAAATACCATAGAGCCAGGTGTTTGTATGGACCATTCCTGCCTCTAAGTGGGCAATAGGAGTTCCATTACAACAATGGATGTAGTAATGGGAAACTTAGATTTAAAGAAACTATGGAAGTTGATCTCTCAGTGACTCACAGTCCACTGCTACCATAAATGATAGATAACATCACCCGATAAATGAGGAAGACTTGGTCCTCATTGATTTAAAAAACTTTTTCTTAGTTTATATGTACAACAGAGAGATCCGTCTACAACTTGATCATTTCCACAAATGAGTGCCTTTTGCTTCCCTTTGATATTTTAAATAGAAATTGTGCACCAATATTGAATTTTAAAAGACTGTTATATTCAATGAAGTACCCTTTAATATAGACCACAGGGAGAATTCAATCAATCAGATTTTCTGTTAAAGTGCCAGCATTTTGAATTGTCCCTCCATGCACCCTCTGACTTCCAGGAAGATTTTTACCCACTTAAAACCTCTTAAGGATCATACCCTTTTTTTCCTTCCAATTTTCACCTAAAATGACATACCCAAATCTAACTGCCTATAGCTCAGGACCTGAGGCAATGATGTGCATATACTTGATACCATTTGAAAGGAAAAACTTTGAAGTTTGTGGAAATGTGAAATTAGTGTAGGAGAATAACACATTAGATATGGTAAAAGATAATATGAACAGAAAAACAAGCAATTTCTATTTTTTCCTCACACCATCTTTGAAATGCAAGAGAAAGGCCATAATATAATATTGCAGTTTAGGTGCAATTTAGCAGTGTATGTGCAAAGTTTGAGATTGACCCATTGAAGCATAGCAATACTGGACAATAATTTGTATCAAGTTTGCCCAAATGGGCCGAACTGGTCAATTGATACATTTTCAAGTAGATAACTATAGAGAACATACAAAAATATGGTAATACAACATTTAAGTTGACACACTCCGAGGAATGTCATACATGATGGAGCATTAGGTTATACACTAACTTTCACACATCTTGATGGCCGGGCGGGGTGGGTGTGGAGCAGAGACAGTAAGGGTTCAAACTGTAGAACCCAGTTCCTACATTTTATCTCTGGGACCCTCAGGGTGACAAATCAGAGCAAGATTACTGAATGTAAGTACATTATTTACCTTCAGAGGTGAATGTATCAAAACAGTTGCTGTGATAAAAGTGTGTTGTGCACTCTCCTCAAACAATAGCATAGTATTTTTTTTACTCTAATAGCTACTGTAAATTGGACAGTGCAGTTAGATTAACAAGAATTTAAACTTTCTGCCTATATAAGACATGTCTATGTCCTGGAAAGTTCACTGTTACTTACAATGTCATGCTAATCACATTAGCGCACATTATCTCAACCGTCCCGGTATAGGGACACAGATCCTGTGAGGTTTTTAACATCAACATTGCTCCAAGTTTTCCCCATAATTGCAAAGCCCTATTTCATTTTTTGCTCTGATAGTCATTTCTGAAGATATATTTTAAAATGTGATTATTCATTTTAAGGAAGGAAAAAAATACCCTGTTACGTGAACTGAACTCTCGTTTTAATATGGTGGAACTCTGAACATCTAATAGTCAAATCATAGTGTAAAAGTAAGTGAGCAGGTTCTACTCTTTCTGGCCATTTTCTGGTGTTTTGTGGTGGAAAACTGAGTGGGTCAAGTATATCACATCAACCATGTTACTCATAGATAGACAGGCTAGAATCTTTTAAAATATTTGTTGTTGTAAAGCTTGCATTCAATTTCCCCTCCCTGTTGCACACAATAAGCTTCCATTTCCTGTCACAAGAGGATTCATGGCTGAATAAAGAAGAAATCGTCAACACTGTTAATCAACCTATATACACTTTACTTAATTAGGCACATACTATAGTCCTTTTAAATTTGATTTAACCTCGAGATGGGAAAACATGTTTTTTTATTAAGTTGAACATGTGCTCTTTATGACACAATGTAAAAATGAGGTGAAATCAAATGTTTTTTCCCCACCAAGTTAGATATCTCAAAAGGCACTGAATTGGTGGAATGACCCCTACACAGAATTCATAGAAAGACTGTACCTTCCCCTTATATACTCCCTGACAAAGAAAACACTGAAAGCAGTCAGACCTCTCCCAACATCGAGTCAACATGGCATGAATACAGTATAACGATAAACAGAACAAAAATAAATTAATGTATAGGGTAAAACCATTAGTGTCCTTTGATAAGTCTTGGGGAAAGTTACTAAGAAAAAAAAGGGTTTAAAATTAAATTACACATTCTGTTAATAAATACACAGTTGTATACAGTATATATCCTGCCATTGAGATTAACATGGGCATTGTCAGGGGCAGTAGTAGTAGTAGCAGTAATTGTTGGCAGCCATTTTAGTAGGAACAGAACGGGGAAGGGGGGCTGCAGGGACAGAAGGGTGGGGTAGGTTGGGGACAGGGAAGGACAGGGGTTGTCAGTAGTTTTGGCTGAATAGGTGAGGTAGGGCTGGTCACAACTCAAACAGTGGTGGCTTTAAAAAGACTGGCAGGAAAGTTTTTATATCATGTTCTTTTTACATTTTGCTTTTGTTGTTTCATTCTTTTCTTTTGTTAACTTGTGCGTTCATTGGAAAAGACACTGTCCCCCGCTCTTTCTCTCAGTATACTTTAGTGCGGGACAGAGTCCCTAGCGCTCTCCTCAGGTCTTTGGGACAGAACCCTCTCAGACTTTGATGTCCTCCTGGACACTCAGCTGGGACAGGGTCTTCTTGATGCGCAGGGCAGTGAGGCGGGCGGCTCCGTTGGCGTACCAACACTCCCTCATGATCTTCCCCATTACACGCAGGGCCTGGGGGGAGGGGGAGGGAGGCAAAGAAGGAGAGAAAGTAGACCGTTATCTAAAGCTCTGTGATAATGTAGAGTGTTATCTTAAAGCTCAGGGATAATGTAGTGTGTTATCTAGAGCTCTGGGATAATGTAGCGTGTGATCTTAAAGCTCTGGGATAATGTAGAGTGTTATCTAGAGCTCTGGGATAATGTAGTGTGTTATCTAGAGCTCTGGGATAATGTAGAGTGTTATCTTAAAGCTCTGGGGTAATGTAGTGTGTTATCTAGAGCTCTGGGATAATGTAGGATTGAGCGAACATGAAGAAAATTAGATAAAGTCATACATGCAAATATGGTGCAGATATGCACAGGGCTAAACAAGCTTATCAAAACCACCAATGCATCCCCAGAGAACAAGCCTGGCAAAATAACATAATTTAAAATACACAAGTATACAATGTAATACTTATAAGAAACCAGTGGCACTTTCATATTAGTGAGCAACTGCTGTGCTATCATAATAGGACTGTTTGATTGACCTTAAAAGAGCATGCATATCTATCTACATGTGTCTGTCCCTACCTCGTAGCTCTGCCACCAGTTGGGCACGTTGGGCCGTAGTTTCTGGTCACAAACCACCTTCCTCATCTCCTCTATGGAGGGGTCAGAGGGCACCAGATCATAGTAGGGCAGCTGGTACTCCTCATGGATACCTAAGGGCAGAGGTCAAAGGTCAGGTAAGGCCCAGTTTCTAATTGATGATGAAATCAACTTTTAACTACATTAAGATAGAGATATTGTATGCGTCGCAAATGACACCCTTTTCCCTATATCGTGCACTACTATAGGGGGTCATATGGGCAATAAATAGGGCAGGGTTCCCAACTGGCGTGCCGAATTCGGCGCACAGGCGATTTTATTTGGTCCCAGGTTTTTGTATTTTTTATTGTTGGACATAAAAGACTGAAAACACCAGCAAATCAGCTTCAAGTTATTTTAATATTGGAAATCGGTTCCAAAGCATTCCTATGCATAATAGAGAGATATACACCGAGTGGACAAAACATTAAGAACAGCTGCCCATGTTGACCCTACACTTGTGTCAAGTTGTCTGGATGTCCTTCGGGTGGTGGACCATTCTTGATACACACAGGAAACTGATGAGCATGAAAAACTCAGTGTTGCAGTTCTTGACACAAACCGGTGCGCCTGTCAACTACTACCATATCCCGTTCAAAGGCACTCAAATATTTTGTCTTGCACATTCACCCTCTGAATGGCACACATACACAATCCATGCCTCAATTGTCTTAAGTTAAAAAAAATATCATTATTTTACCCGTCTCCTCCCCTTCATCTAGACTGATTGATGTGGATTTAACAAGTTAAATCAATAAGGGATCATAGCTTTCACGTGGATTCACCTGGTCAGTCTATGTCATGTTTTGTACATTCAGTGTATGTGATTGTATACAAATATAAGGAAGGTTTGCAAAGACTGTTTTAATCAAATATTATATATCTCTTTGGGCTTCTTGGGTCAATTTGTAGTCTACAAATGATTTGTAATTATGTTCTGGCCCCCTGGTCATCCCCTCAAGAAGAAAAAACATCCAGAGTCTGAATCTAGTTGATGATCCCTGATATAGCCAATAGGGTTGGAACCCAGCCAGAGTGTGCTGAGGGGGAGCCTGTCTGACCTCCAGCGTTGCAGCGGCGTGTGATCTCCCAGTACACCAGGCCCAGAGCGTAGATGTCTGCACACTTAAACGAATCAAAATGCCTCATGTTGATGCTCTCATCCAGAACCTCAGGGGCCATGTACCTGACACAGAGAAAAATAGGTCTTTGTAAGCTGGTCTATATCCCTGATAGGTGGTGATATGTGTTGTGGTATGTGGGAGAGAGAGGGGGGGGGGGGTGGTCAGTAGGTGAAGTTGGGAAACAAGTACTTCTTAAGGTTGATGGCATGTGTATGTTTGTACCTCTTGGTGCCCACTCTCTGGTTGGGAGCGATGTCTATGGTGTCGGTGGTGGACTCGTGGCGCACTGCCAGCCCAAGGTCAGCGATGGCACATGTACTGTTCTTCTTCACCAGGATGTTCTTAGACTTGAGGTCCCGGTGGGCAATACCAGGCTTACCTAGAGGAAGGCAGAGAGAGTTAGACTACCTGACAATCACTGCATTCCTGGCAATCAATGGAACTTATGTAACATGTTCGTGTGAAACAGGTGTTTTATGATTTCCAATTCATTTAATACAAACATTGATCATGGTTATCTGCAGTATACCACTGGCTTCCAATGACAGTCAACAACATTTAAAAAAAGTGTTGAATGATGTTAATAACTGAACTATCAATAGATGCTTTACTTTAGAGGGGCTGCTATGCAAATCAAACAAGGCAGATCAATAACCCTGGAGTTTCCTATCAGCTAGTAAGCATGGCCTACATTCACTGTTTGCACAGGCCAGGAAAAGGTAGAGTAGGGAACAAATCGAAGAGCCCAGAAGAATTGACACATACAGCAACATGCAATCCAGTTTGCACATGGGCACAAGTACAACACACTCACCCTGCGTGCCCAGGATCTCCATGTGCAGGTGTGCCAGGCCGCTGGCAGCCGACAGTGCCAGTTTGATCATGCCCTCGATGGTCACAGAGTAGCGGTTCAGGTAGTCAAACAGAGAGCCGTACTCATGGTAGTCTGACACCAGCCACAGCTGGGTCCATGTGCCATTATCTATGAGAGACAGAGAGACTAAGTTTAGAGACCAATTGGTAGACCCGACACCACCCAATACGAAAAACTGACCTGAACACCAGATAACTACAAGAAGTGCTCTTCGAAGGGGAATATTCTTTATGTGATGTCACACGATGACGGCCAATGTTTACCTTTGTTGTCTGCGGCGATGAATCCCAGGATGTTCTCGTGGCGCAGCATGACGGTCTGGTAGATCTCAGCCTCCCGGAACCAGGAGCGCTCCTCTCTGGATGAGAAGATCTTCACCGCCACGTCTCCTCCTCTCCAGCGGCCCCGCCATACCTCTCCGAAACGCCCCTTCCCTATGATCTCCTGCAGCACGATCGTCCTGGCTACCGTCCGCTGGACAAACAGAGGGAGGCCTGCACAGAGAGAGGACGGAGAGAACCGAGACATACGGGACACAGAGACAAGGCAAAAAAAGAGAGGAATATTCAGTCAGACAATGAATCACATTGCCTAATATCAACCACATTTCCCCCTATGGATCTTCTTTATCTATGGAAGACATCATTAAAGCTACAGTCACATTTATTGAGATAGATCAGACCCCTAGAGAGCCCCAGCTGTGCTGTACTGACCAGATCCTGATCCAGAGGTGGACATGTCATAGATGAGGTCCTGCAGGGTCTTGTCCTTGGCCATGTAGAGGTGGTCACAGGAGGGGTCCTCCACCTCCAGCCTCTGCCTGTGGCTGTAGGCCCTCTGGTGGTACTGGAACAGGAACACAGCCATGATTAGCAGCACACACAGCAGGCAGACGGGCCCTGCGACCACTGCCACCAGCTCCACTGGACCCCATGTACCATCAGGGCCAAAGCCGCCCCCCAGGCCCGGCCGCAAAGTCACTGAGAAAGAGGGAAGAGAGACAATGAGAATAAATACATAATTCACATGTAATCTACACTGAACAAAAATATTAAAAACGCAACACATTACAATTTCAAAGATTTTACGGAGTTACAGTTCATATAAAGAAATAATTTTAAATAAATTAACTAGGCCCTAATCTATTCATTTCACATGACTGGGAATACAGATAAGTATCTGTGACCAACAGATGCATAAACAAAAAGCTAGCAGTGTGGATCAGAAAACCAATCAGTATTTGTTGTGACCACCATTTACCTCACGCAGCGCAATACATCTCCTTCGTATAGAGTTTATCAGGCTGTTGATTGTGGCCTGTGAAATGTTGTCACACTCCGCTTCAATGGCAGTGCGAAGTTTCTGGACCACGATGTCGTACACATCGATCCAGAGCATCCCAAACAATGGATGACATGTCTGGTGATTATGCAGGCCATGGAAGAACTGGGACATGTTCAGCTTCCAGGAATTGTGTGCAGATCCTTGTGACATGGGGAGGTGATGGCGGCGGATGAATGGCAGGACAATGGCCCTCATGATCTCGT